>NW_007245642.1:405299-441829 GCF_000164805.1 Carlito syrichta
GTAAAGATGAGGTCTCGCCAGGTTGCCCAGGCGGGTCTCGAACCCGCAGGCTCAGGCAATCCACTCGCCTCAGCCTCCCAAAGTGCGGGATTATAGGCTGAGCCACCGAGCCCGGCTACATGTTGCCTTTTATTGTTTTCTAATTGTTATACTTGTTAGGGTTTCTCTACAAATCTTTCAGTGGAAGAAACTATGTTTTCTAATTCCCTCAATATGCTCAAGAAAGCCTGACCTAGAAATTGAGGCACAGTAGGCACCAAGTAATAATTAGTGAAGCATTTTGAAGTTCTTTATCATACGCCTGGCCTTATTTACCAAGACTGATGCCATCCAATACTCATTGCTTCTGGTCCTTACTTCTCATATCCCCAAAGAGAATGGCCGTAAACTGAGGTAGTTTCTGTTTTATCAACTGTATTGTTGTTGAAAGGCCTTAGATTTAGGCCAGACCCTCTAATTTTTGACTTGGCGTCAACACACTGCCTTCCCCAGGCTCTCTTACCTCTAGCAGGACCTTTGTGCTTCACATATCTTGCTATAGTCAACAGGCTGAAGTTTAACAGGATCTGACCCAGTCTTGGAAAGTGCCCAGTGAGAGCATTCACCTACAGAAACCTGACTTTGTGACAGGCAAAACTATTCTAATTGCACAGGGCTTTCTTTCTTCTCTCCTTTCCCTCATACTCTCAATCCACAGGGGTCCCAAACCTCATATAGTCAGAATTCTTTGTATTAGATGTCATCACATTTAAATCACTCAATCACAGCTAGCCCAAAAGAGATATCTCTGAAAGATGGGGTATAGTTGGATCCAGGTGCTCAAACAACATCTCTTGTAGTCCTTTTCTTAAACCAACTCTACTTTCCTCCAGGTTGAATTTATTTTTCAGGAAGCTCTCCTCGGTAACATCAAGAGTGGCCACCAGCAACTCTAAGCACTTGTTGTATCAGCTTGACACCCCAGTGAAAGACTAGAACTTTTACCTATTAGTTCCAACCAAAATTCCTGATAGGACTCGCTCTGGTCTGGTTTGGAATTGCATGCCCACATCTGAGTTGTAAGGCTAATGAGCTGAGAATGTACCTCCAACCCCAGCCTGGCAGAGTCAGGCCATGAGATCAACTCCCTGAAGCTATGTGGGCTAAGACTAAGAGAGTGTTGTTTTCCTGACGACAAATCAGATTGCTGTCCCACAGCTCAGGAGGAAAGGTAACAAAAACAAGGGTTTGACTATGTCCTCCCCTACCCATTTTCTCCTACTCCTCATCACTTCATCTTTATCTTTTTATGTATCGTTTAGTTTTCAGCCACTGAGCTTCTTTTTCCTTTTGCCTATATTTTCTTTTTCTACTCGATTTTGTATTTTTCCCTGCTTCTGTTGTGGCCTACCTTTTAGTTTGTAATTTTCTGCCACCTGGATCTCTCTTTCCCCCTTGCTCTTTTCTCGACAGTACAAAAATTGAGTGCTCTTCAACCTGCAGCCTTCAGCTCCTATATGTTATATACCCAAGACACTCTATACTTTACCTTTTTCTCTCTCATTTTTCTGGTCTCCACTTTTTTTTTTTTCTGTTGTTCTATTCGGCTCAACTGAAAGCTCCATGAGTAGTGAAGGGATCCCATCTTGATCATTCATCACTGAATCTTCAAGACTTTTAGGAGCATCTGGCATATACAAAGTACCCAAACGTTCTTTGTTGAATGAATAAACAAATGACCCCCGGTGAGAAAATTTTTGTGGATCTGGCAACATCCATTTTGATTTTCAAGATATATTCTCTTCATGAGCCGTAGGAGACTGCAACCACGGAAAATGAGCAATTGGGGTCAAGATCCATGAATTCTTAGGGAATTCATGATTTCAGGAGAACTAAGAAATCAATAGGCATCTTATGGAACTGTAAGTTCAGATTGACAAATTAGATGTAAATTGACTGCTACAGATGTGATACAAAACTACAGCTCTTCAGTAGTGTCCCTATGAAAATCCACATATTATTCAGTAGGAATCTATGTAAAAATCACGATTATGGTTAAACTGACTAATTAGCATTTGAGTTTGATCTACAAACAGAGACACCAAACAAAAACAACTCATAATATTCTGTACTTTTAATAACATTTCACTCAGATATTTGTAAAAGGAGTCATTTCAGATGGGTTAAGTTTTTAAATTCATATCATTGAACAAAACTTGAAGGTTTTCTTTTAAGTTCGCCATATAATTACAGGTGTCTATACTACACAGCTTTAAATGTTGCCCTCCCAGTCCCTCCACTGGACAAAATGGAAATACATAAAACCTGTGGTTCACTTTGAAAAATTAAGTCAGCTTCTACAACATGCTGGACAAAATAATCCTTGGGTTCTTTCATTCACCTAACAGAAAGCTCCCTTTATTGTCCAGGGATGGGTAAAGAAATTCAGTAATCTCTATAGCACATTCATATACATCTGTCTAATCTAGGACCTATTCTAAATATCTGCAGAAAGCAATTAGAATAGCTCTCTGGCTCTGTGGTGTTTCTGCAGTCTCATTCTTAAGTTCTAAGTGTTCCACACTGTCGTAACGATCATAAAACAACTCTGCATAATGTCCTAATTTAGTTGATTTCGGGTGGAGAGATGATTTGGTATTTAAAGTTGAAATTTTTTAAAGGTTTACTTTGTTATGGGAATGTGGGGTACAAGTGAGGATTAACTACATAAGTAGGCTGCATGCTGGTGAAGTTTGGGCTTCTAACTGGCCCTCACTCCTCCTGGTAATGAACCAAGTATGCTTTGTGTTTTTATGTGTCCCCCGCCCTCTGTTCTCCTTCCCTCCCCTAGCAGATCCCTCCCTTGTGCTAATGTGACTAATGTTCAAAGCCCACTTATGAATGAGAACATGTGGTGTTCAGATCTTTGTTTCTGTGATAGTTCGTGTAGTATCATGGTCTCCAACTCCATCCAATTTGCTGCAAAGTCCATGATTTTGTTCTTTTTTGGCTGCATAATACTTCATCATACATATGTACCACATTTTCTTTATGCAGTCCACTTTTGATGGGCAGCAGGGCTGGTTCCATGTTTTTGCTATTGTGAGTAGTGCGGCAGTAAACATGTGTGTGTAGGTGCCTTTTTGGTAGAGTGATTTATGTTTCCCTGGGTATATTTCCAAGAGAGGATTTGCTGGATCATATGCAAGGTCAGTTTTTAGTTTTTTTAGGAATGGTTGCACTGCTTTCCACAGAGGTTGTACTTGCTTGCACTCACACCAACAGCATAGAAGCATTCCCTTTTTTCCACACCCACACCAGCATCTGTTATTTTTAACTTAACTATAGCCACCCTCAACAGAGTTAGATGGTATGTCATTGTAGTTTTGATTTGCATTTCTCTAATGATTAGTGAGACTGAGCATTTTCACGTGTCTGTTGGCTGCTTGTGTGTTGTCTTTTGAGAAATGTCTGTTTATGTCCTTTGCCCACTTTTTAATGGGATAGTTTGATTTTTTTTTTCCTTTCACTTTGTTTGAGTTCTTTGTAGACCCTGGATGTTAGGCTTTTGTCAGATGCGCAATTCTCAAATATTTTTTTCCCATTCTGTGTGTTGTCTCTTTACTCTCTTTATGGTTTCTTTTGCTGTGCAAAAGCTTTGGTTTTATAAAGTCCCACTTGTTTATCTTAGCTTTTACAGTATTTGCTTTTGGGGACTTGGTCAAGATAGAGTTGGAATTTTGAAAGAAAGATAAAGACATAAAGATAAGTTCTTTGATGAAAAAAGATATTAAAGTGCAGAAATATGTAGAGATAAATAATACACCCATAAATATATGTATACATTTATATTAATGTATATGTACAAAGAAGTACATACCTATCTATATACTGTATTATGTATGTTGCATGTATGTGTGTGTCGTAAGATCAGAAACTAACATTGATTGTGACTAAAAGGAAAAAGTAAAACTCTTTGGAAAAAAATAAGCCTCCTATTCATAAATTTCAAATTCATTCTTTTTTTTTTTCTTTGAGTCAGGGTCTCACTCTGTCACCCAGGCTGGAGTACAGGGTTGATCACAACTTGCTGCAGCCTCAAACTCCTGGGTTGAAGGAATCCTTCTGCCTCATCCTCCCAATTAGCTGGGACTACAGGTCTGTACCACCATACTCAGCTAATTTTTTTGCAGCTACAAAGTCTCATTATATTGCCTAAGGTGGTCTCGAACTTTTGGGTTCAAGCAAACCTCCCATCTCAGACTCCTAAAGTGCTGGAATTACAGGTGTGAGCCACCGTGCCCAGCCTCAAATTCATTCTGATTAGACCAAAAATAAAATTAAGTTAAAAAGATAGAGTGAATTTTTAGGCAGAAGACCTTAGTTCAAGCTTCTGCTAGGTTAGTCATTTTCTCATTACAGACAAGGATCAATTTTTTCTGAGCCTCAGTTTTCTTATCTGGAGAAATGAGTGGGAAGAATTTCATGAAAAATATGGGAAAACATTTATTAAGCTTAAAGTTCTGTCTCAGTGCTAGTAATTAATACCAATAGAAGGTTGGATATGTGTGGAACAAATGATATCACCATTTTTGAAATGTGAATTTATCAGAAAGGAGCACATAGTAAAGTCAAATTCAAGTGTTTTAAAACTTATTCTGAACAATAAAGACATCTGTAACTGTATTGCTTATTCATATGGATAGAGATATTTTAGTCTAAAATCACAAGTAGGATTCACTACCTTTCTAAATTGGCTAATTAAATTTAACATATTATTTAAGAGGTAATGCTCAGTTATTATTAATAATGCTATCATAACACATCTCAAACCTGAAAATAAATCCAGGTGGAAAATCAAATAATTGTACTGATAAGATCACTTAGTCTGGTGAAGAAAGCAATGAAGTTAAAATCTAAAATAAAAATTTGAGTTTAAATGCTTTCCTGACACTTACTATCAGTAAGACTTCAGGCCAATAGCTTAACCTCTGAACTTCAGTTTCTTCAATTGTGAAATCTGTTTATTTGGGGACAAAAAATTACTTAGAGAAAAAAATGAAAAGATGAATATAACAAGACCAAAAATAAGATCATTATAGATAGTGGCAGAAAATGAAAATTCAACCCGGAAAAGTAGATGTACTCAAGGAAGAAAAAGGAACAAATGAATCGAAAACATATATAAAAAGTACAGTTGAAGAAGACTTAAAAGTGTTTAAAAAGATATGAGTCACTGATGAAATGTGTTTACATTTGAAAAACAGGGATAATGTAAAGGGACCTTATGTACTCACAAACACATACATTTTAAAAAATCCTGGATAAAGAAAAATATATTATATGCATTAATGCACATATAATGTATTAAAATATGTATATAATGCCATGGGAAGTATTGATCAGGATTGAAATTTATCACTGAAATATATCATTTCAATCTAGATTGCAGAAATGTATTAACTTTAACAGTATGCTCATAAATGTTTTCAGTTATAGAGGATTTATAAAGATAAAATTATGCCATTGGATGATGTGAAATTCAAAGCAAAAAAATGAAAAGATGACAAGACAAAAAACATCTTCTTGAATTCATATGAAATACAAGACTCGTGAGTCTTATGAGCCCCTAAAAGCCATCTTTAATTCATCCAGTAAAAACAACAAACAAACTTCACTCAACACTCTCTATACCCAATATGTCACTATGTACTTTACGTGCATAAAATACAACATAAACGGAAAACAAATGAAAGTCCTGTCCAAGATGAAAGAACACACAAAAACAATGAATACTGTTATACAAAAATGTTCTTTCATATTATATCTTATTTGCCACAATAATTTGTTGAAGTGCAGCTGAGTATGAAGATGCATTACAGTAGACTGCATTAACACATTGCTTTCCACCCTTTGGAGTTCTGACCAATAGGAGATCAAGTGAAACACAAGCATTGGTTTTATTGCTGGACCATGACAACCCTAAAGAATATGGCCTTTGCTATAGCTGGAAAAAAGGGCTTGGTAGGGAACTGAGTTCAAAGTGAGGGTCTTCTTTCGAACCTGAAGTTGAGGGCTCACCTGTAGCAGGTGATGTATCTGTAGAGTAGACTCCACTTTCCCAGCAAACTGCAAATGAAGCAGGCATGATTCATAAACACTTGTGAAAGTGCAGTGAAAGCTGCACTCCCTTCTTTACACAGCAGTTTTATCCTGGTGTGCTTGAGATATGGCAGTAAGAAGCAGAGGCTGAGCACCCACTTCATCTGAGCAGTCTGGTTGGGATAAGAAAATGATGTGGGTGAGCAGTCATTTTCAACAGAGTAACTCTACCCAAGAGTAAAGTATGCCCCAAGGAAGTTGAAATTTTCAACTGTAGAACCAGATACTTCTGTCTTGATGATAACAGTAAATAGGCGGTGAGCTATGGAGAAGACACTGTCAGAGTACTTGGGCAGAGGGGGAAAAAAGTTTGGATTTAATTTCTCTGGAGACCAGGGTAGGAATGTGACATGAATAAGAAAGAGGTGTCTCTTAGAGAAGTCATTACTATTGTTCGTACTTTCCACAGAAGAAAACAGAAGCTGAGAATAATTATGTGATTTGCCCAAAGTAACACACTAATAATCTATGTCATACACATGAGACAATCATAAGGCAATGGACAGCTAAATGGCATGATATTGACAAGTGGAGAGTTCAAGAAGAAAAATGAGTGTGGGATGCACTGAGTAAGTTAACCTGGCCTAGAAGCCTAAGTGAAAAAGAAGATGGTATAAACAGTGTAAGTCCGGCACAAATGGATGAAATGAATATTGTGTTATCAATACAAACAACATTCCGGATCCTTCCAGGAAAGCAAATGCTCAAAACTCCTTGGAGTCATTGACACTGAGGAAATCAAAAAGCTAGAAACCTCAATGATAATAACAAATGCACAAATGGAAATATTGTCTGTACAGCTCAGGAAAAGGGAGTTAAAAGGATGACATAGACATGAAGGAGACCTGGCCATACTCTGATACTTACCTATTTCACTTTGTGGAAGTCACTACTTTTTTCCCCTTTTTACTGGCTACGACAAAATCAAGGTTTCTTTCTTTCAAGTAGGTCAAGTAGGTCTGAGCTTTTCAGAGACTCTTTATAGCTTTGGCTAATCAGACCCACATAACTGTGAAAATTATCTTGGAATAATGATGAGTCTTAAAGACATTAGAACAAATGAGAAACAACAACAGAGAAAGAAAAGAAAGTGGTCTATTAAACTTCCCTGTATCATTTACACATTAAAATGAGAAATACATTTAAAATTTTAACATAAAACAATAGCATCCTTTTCAATAAAAAAGCAGTCCCCAATATTGTCATGGAAGAAAGATAATAATTCTAAATGGTCACTTATATCACTTTTAATACACGAGTCATGCATTCAACACAGGAACATCACAGCAAAATGTGCCACAATGAGAAAACAGAGGTGCATTATGCCCACAATCCATTTCATTATTATGATTGCTTTGCAACGATTCCATATTTAGAGGAAACATCTCTCATGCTAATGCACAATCTTTCTGCTTTAGGACAAGATAGCCCATGGATGGCAGCAATACTAAAACAGCAAAACTAGAAAGAAAGAAAGAAAAAAGCATGGCTTTCAAACTTTCGTTATATATGTCATATCAAATTCAGAAAGGAGCCACACAGCATTCTCAAATCATTGGAGGCCAACAAGAGTCAGCCTTCACAATTGTCTTCTTGCACCCAGCAAATAGTCAGGTACACAGAGTTATCGTGAAATTAAAATGTGACATGTGCCATGATATCAGATAAAAAACCCCAATAAACATCCCTAAGCTCTGCAAACAAAGTACAGGTGGTGGCTGTAAGTCAGCATCTATTCTTGCTTTTCACTTGATTCCCCAATACTAAGCTCAAGCTATAGTACATATTACCTCTTTCCATAAGTCTTTGTTGAATGAATGTTGAGAGTCTGACTTGAAATTGTAGTGTACATAGGACCTTAAGGAACTTGTGGACAGAGAAATGTGCTTAAGGATGGAAGTAGAGCCAGAGCCATGCCAGAGTGAGAGTTGGGGAGTGTAAATAGGGGATAGGACTTCTCACACAGGACAGAGCCTGTTGTATAGTGAACCCAATGGAATTCAAGTCAATAAGAGGTTATGGTCAGAAAAAAATGAGAAGTACTCTGAGAATGATAGACACAGGCAGACATATGCCAGAATCTGTTAAATTCAATAAAAATGAACAGCATCTTATCACAGTATCACAGAAGCTTTAGTTTTGTGTATTTACTATTTAAATATTTGCTATTTACCTTACAATAGTAAAGTATTACTATAACTAGTATACACAAAGATCAATGATGTAGGGGTTTTCATCTCTCCAAGGAGTTTCCAATCCACTAGGATAGACAGGCATTTAATTATCAACTTAAACCGTTAAGGAAATTGAAATCTGTTGTCATTAGAAGTTTATTCAAACCATGATGGAAACTGAGAGGAAAGATTGATTTAACTTTAACCTAGAACATCTTTAACAAGTAGATGGCATCATCCAGGCCTTAATAAATAAGATTACATGTCACCAAAAGATGGTGATAGAAAAACAAATATTTGAGACTAGGGGAAATAGCTAATAGTTTTTAACCATTTTGGAATCATAAACTCCTTTAAGAAGCTAACTAGATGCACATATAAACTTGCATATAATGTGCAGGAAGTTACTAAGAATCATTGGCTCCATGAAGCCCATCCTTGGATGCCCAGATCCTACAGTCCCAGGCTAAGAAGTCTTAGAAGAGTATGAGCAAACAACCCAAAGCTCTGGGAACTCAAGTGATTGAGCGTATGGCCTAATGAGGCAAAAGTGGCCTGATCAAGGGAAACTTGAACACCACATGAAATATACGTGAAAGGGAAATTAAATCTAGACTTCCTAATCATAGCATTCCAACGCTATCATCAAGTGATTAATACTAAGGGAAAAATAAAAGAATAAATTTGAAGATAACAGATATCCCAGCTTTATCTGACCTCAAGTCATCATCCTGGATAAAATGAAATTGATGAGAAAGTGAGTACAGACAAATATAGGAGAAGAGATTTCTATTAAGCCATTTTGCCTTTACTCCATGTCCTGCTGTAGTTATCCTGCCTAAAGTTCTTGCAGATTTGTTCATGTGGTGTACAGAATCATCAGGGAACTTCTCTTAACAGAGTTACTAAGTCCATTCTTTTTCTGACACCCTAGCTTTACTAGTTATCAACACTACATGCTGCTCTTTGTTAGGAAGTGAATGTGGGCAACTAATATTGGAATAACATACTGGCCAATTACCTTCTGACTTTGTTTTTGAAGACATATTGTTCTTGACCTTAGGGTTGTTTATCCATGCCCACGTGGCTTCACCCAATTCCTATTTCTTTAGGTCGACTGGTCCTTTGACTGTCTACTCTGCTTTATGACTTCAAGCTGAATGGCTACTCTAGTTCTTCTCTGCTCATGTCTTCTTGGGCCTGTGAAAGTTGCAGATACCAAGATGAAATTACATTTGTCAGACCTAGAAAAACTAGGGGATCATGCTTACATGTCTGAGAACAAGAAGTTTCCAAAGATTTTCTAAAAACCCTACAAGAAATCGCTTTACATTCTTCATACATCTCCTACTTTGCATGGCTTACCCATGTTTTACGCATGTGCATATATTTCTATGATGAGGCTTATCATTAAATATTCTTTAGAATTGCAATAATTTGGATAAAATACTGTCAAAAGAACTGTTGTCCGGTAACGGCATCTTCACCAATGAATCCACATCGGCTATGACTTAGAGATTCTGAAACCAACCGATAAATTCTGTTTTTAAGCAGTTTATGTGAACTTCTCTTTTTGCCAATAAAAGCTTGCCTTTATCCTTCCATTCTCATTTCAAATTAAACTCAACATATTTGGAGATCTTTTATTTTCCCTAATGTCTCTCTCTCTCTCTTTGTTTCATTCCCACTTGTGGATTGCTGTTCCATGTATTCAAATGACAATTCTCTTTTCTCATTCCAAAATAAACTGTTCCATGCATCCAAATTGTAATTCTCTTTTCTCTTTCCAAAATAAACTCAACATATTTGAAGATCGTTTATTTTCCCTAATGTGAATGGAAGAGTTTGACAGAGAAACATCTTTGTAAGCAAATTTTGAGAATATGTTGTTGTAACATGTTTGGTAACTTTTCCAACAAGTTGAGAAACCCAGCAATAAAAGACAAATGTAAGCAACATTTCTAAAAATTAATCAATTGACCAATCAATCAAAATTTATCTTTGGAATTGGAAAACTGAATTCTAATCCTGATCTTCCACTTTCTAGCTATGTGGGTTTTGACAAGTCATTCGGAAACTTTCTAAGCTTCATCTTTCTTATCTGTAAAGGGGTTTTGTGATACTCATGGGCTGTGTAAGAAGTACCTGAATTAATACATAAAAGCTATCTGCACAATGCTTGGCATACTGGAAGTGCTCAGCAAAAGGTAGTTATTATTATTGTAGATGTCTGCTGAGAAAATTTCTAGTTATATCCAGGAAACTACTTATTTTCTTAAATGCCAAAATGGATATGAGCCTGTATATTTAGAGAATAGAATAAACTGTAAAAATTGAAAAAAAAATCAAAATATTTTACCACTGCCCGCAAGTTTATATGGTCTGCCCCTGGCTCTTTCCCCAATCACACTTTAAATAGTTCTTTGTATCTACTGCACATCAGTCACCGTGGCCCCTTTGCTTTTCCTTGGGAACCCCACACGATCTCCTGTCTCATCATCTTGGCACTTCTTGCTACTTTTCCCTGGGACTCTTTCCTTCCTGATCGTTAAATGATTGCCTTATTCTAGAATCATCCAATTTGCAGCTCCATCATGCCTCGTGATTCTTGCTCCTTTCTTTGTCACATTCCATGTTTTATCTTCATAACACGATCACTCTCTGAGATGTTATTATTTGTTCATATGTTCACCTTTTCATTATCAGTGTCCCACTAAAATGTAAGTTCCATTCATGCTGAGGTCCATTCATGCTGAGGTCTTGCTTGTGTTGCTTGTTCTTAGTGTCTAGAAGAGTGTCTGTCACATGGCAGGCCAAAAAATTGTTGAACAAATAGATCAGCAGGTGAGTGATAAATGAGTGAATTACTTGGGAAATAAGCTAATCATTCCTTCGATCCCATTTTCTTCCTAACATGCTGTGACAGCAACATTTTCTATCAGCCGCATATGAGGGACTATTCTACCTCTAAATGTTAATCATCACTCTTTTAAAATTTGCCTTTTTTTTGCATGTTCTCTTGCGAGTCTTTGTTTTTTTACTTGTCCATTTATTTATTTTGCAAAGACTGCTTGAATAAAACCACAACATTTTATGATACCTAACTTCACTTTTTTGAGAGGCTACAAATATCATTAGTGTGGCACCTTTGCTCTTTAAAAAACAAAAAGTATAAGATTTGTAGAAACTGTTGGAGTAGGGGGCGGGGGTGAGATTGGCAGTAGTGGGAATTTGCAGGGGATGGGAGGGCACAGTTCATCAACAAGGATGTCTGCATAATGAACATTTGTATACCCAACTCTGAATTGTACCCCACAGTTTTAAAATTAAAAATTAAAAAAAAAAAAAGATTTGTAGAAGGTCAACTGCTAGCGATTTAATCACATTTCTTATAGTTGTAGAATATTACCTTAAAGGGCCCTTTGAGATTATCTAATGCAGACCTCTCATTTAGCAGATGAAAAAACTATAGTCCAGAAAAATTAAGGCTTGCCGATGATCACATGTCTGTAAGAGACCGGGACCAGCCCAGAACACTGGCCTTCTGATTCTAAGACCAGGGCTATTTTTCCAATGCCATGTGCCAGCAAATGCGAAAATGGTGTTATTATTGTTGTTTTATTGCCTAAAAAGATTTAAGGTTAAGAAAGAGCCAGTGCCAGCTAGAGACCCAGAATAACAGTGATTCAAAATCATATCTAAATTATGGGCTGAACCCTTCTTGGGTGGATATTTACAGATATTCAAATGCTTATGAGCATGGCTACTAAACAAACATCCATAGGATCAACTCGCATCACAGCATCTATGATTTTTACATGTGCAAATAGCTCTTTCTTTAATTCTAGTACTTAGGCAACAGAGGGTAATAAGGAATTTCACATGTGTAATTTGCAATAGATTTGCTTTTATCAGCAGGTGAAGAAAAAAAGGCCAGATTTCCTGTGAAATACCAATCAACTTTTAGGAGCTCAGTGCTGTTGCAATGAAAAAGCCACTGTGCATATTCTGCTTCAAAGACAAGTTGATTTTTAAAAAGGGTTTTTCATAAACAGAAAATTGATAAAAATGAGACCATTTTATAGGTAGGGAGCCATAAAAATTAGTCCACTTTAAACTCTGACTTTATTTAAATTTCTATAATTTTATTTTATATACGTTATTTATTATTGACAGCTGAGCTTCAAGCAAAAGTGATCCAGGCTAATCAAAGTATATTTCATCTAAAAACCAGAAATGGTAAGGCAAATTATATTCCCTTTTCTAACAGTGGAGGAATGATAAACTTAAGCAGAAATACTTTGCGATCTAAAGTTTCAGTTAGTGGAAATCAGAATGACTGAGAAATAACCTTACTTTGCAGGGTGGATAATGAAATGTCAACAGACCCTCAAGAAGCAGAGTGCTCCAGAAGGTGATAGAACACATTGCTGGGAGGTAGTTCTTATCAATCTATCTAATTGTGCTTTTATATTCACTTATGGATTCCCTCAGCCTCCTGAACATTTTACAGATTGTGTGAAGATGCTTGGTCTTTTAATCAAAATGCCAGTCTGAAGAAGCTGGAACAATTTAGGGAAAGTTTCCTTTCAGTTTGTGAAAGTAAAAACCAGACAAAATAGTAAAACACATATCTGTAGCTTTTCATTAGTAGGGCACAAAAGACGTAAGTTGGTGACTTAAGTATTTTCATTCTACCTTCTTCTTTACCTACGTAATGCCAATGATCTAATCAGAAATGTGGCAATTTATTTCTTTATCTTTAATTATCCTGCTAATTTTTTCATCTTTCCTTCTACAACTTTTTCCTTTATCTCTATGTATTTGTTCATAGAATTTCCATAAAGTTTTTCATTTTCTCTGATAGGCTGAATATACAAAGGCAAGATCAGTGGCCAGGCTCGGTGGCTCAGCCTGTAATCCTGTGCTTTGGGAGGCCAAGGTGAGTGAATTGCCTGAGCCCGGGGGTTCGAGACCCGCCTGGGCAACTTGGTGAGACCTCATCTCTACAATAAAATCAAAAAATTAACCGGGTGTGGTAGCGCATGCCTGTAGTTCCAGCTACTTGGAAAGCTGAGGCGGAAGGATCGCCGGAGCCCAGCAGGTCGAGGCTGGGCGACAGAGTGAGACTCCAACTCAAAAACAAAACAAAACAAAACAAAACAAACAAACAAACAAACAAAAACAAACCAACAAACCAAAAAACAAAGGCCAGACCATACATGATGATGAATCTCTGACTGGTAAACTGTCCAGGAAGTCAAACAGAAAGGAAGACAGACAGGCTTGAAATCTCTATTTAGATTTTTGGTTTGTTTGTTTTTGTATTTTAAAATAGTGGACCAAATGCTATGGTCTACATTGTGGGCAGCAATTTTGTAAAGGGCCAGATGGTAAATATTTTAGGCTATAGAAGCCACCGGATTTCTGTAGCAACTGCTCAGCTCTGCCTTTGTAGTGTAGCGTGAAGCAGCTATAGACAAGTGAGTATGGCTGCTTGCCAGTAAGACCTCATTTATAAAAACAGGAAGCAGGCCACAATGCAAGCCTTAAACTTAGAAGAAGTCTGTAGATATTGTTAGGACTTCCTTCAACAAATAATTATTGAGCCAGACATTGTCTTAGGAATTCATTCAACAAATAATTATTGAGCCAGACATTGTCTTAGAAGATCAGCTAACATGGTGGTGGGAAACTGCATGGGGGGTGGGACTGGCAGTTGAGGGAGACTGCCAGGGGAGGGAGGGATGCACCCCATCAACAAGGGAACCTGCAGGGTGAGCATTTGTGTACTTAACCCTGAATTGTATGTACCCCACATCTTTAAAACAAACAAACCAATGAATGAAATAAAATAAATCAACCAACAAAGAAGACAAAAATCCTTTCCACAATAGAGTTTATATTGAACTGGAGATGAATAATACTGAACAAGAAACGGAATAAATAAACTTTATAGTGTGTTAAAAGTTGAAAGTATTAGGGGAAAGACAGAGCTTACAAGGAGAATAGAAAATGTGTGTGAAGTAATGAGGAAAGGATGGACTGTCATTTTCAATAGGATGGCTAGAGTAAATTTTAAATAAAGCAGTATTTGAGCACGAATTTGGCAGAGTAAGGTAAGAGAGTTAGCCATAGACAGATTTGGGGAGGCCTCCTAAACTGGAGGTGAGAGTGGCTGAAGAGGGAGCAAGACTGAGATCATAAAAATTAGGTTGGAAGGATAAACTGATGCTTGCTCCACCCTGTGGTTGGATACCGTAATTGCAGGTTTTCTTTCTCGCTCTGCAAAACTAGTCAAGCCAGTTTTCAGCCCCAGGAGACCTTCGGATTCTACCCAGGCCTGAAATAGGGCGGGGCGTGAGACGCCAGGAATCCCTTGCTTGGCTTCTGGTCTCTGTGTTTAAAAAAAGTCCCCTGCGGGGTGCCGGGTGTATCAGCAGTTGGGTCCCTACTCTCTGCCCCGCTCGCAGGTAAAGGCGCTGGTCTGTTTCTCCACTAGTTGCTGGTGGCAGGCGTGCCAGTCACACGGACTCTGCATAGGGCTCTCTTGCTGCTTGGGAAGAGGCTGCCAAGGTGGCAGCGGCCAGCAGATGAGTCCCTTCCCTGTTTTACTTGGGCTCTGATTGCCCCCTGCTGTGTTCCACCAAAGCTCCTTCCACTTGGGACCGGCAGCTCTTGTGTGGATTTGGAGGGAGTGAACTGACTGTCTCACCTCTCCCTTTTTCCTCTCTCGAAGCCTCAACCAGGGGCGATTTTGTCCTCCAGGAGAAATTTGGCATGTCAGGAGACATGCTTGGTTGTTACAACTGGGGATGTGCTACTGATATGAAGTGGGCAGAGGCCAGAAATGCCGTTAAAATTTCCCCAACGCACTGAAGAGCCCCCATGACAAAGAGTCATCCAGCCCACAATGTCAGTAATCCTGAGGTTGAGCTAACATCCCAGTGAGAGGATTCGTGAGTACCAGTCTAGTGTGGGAAAAGGTAAAGGGAAGAACATGAAAGAAGAGACAGAAGAAAGACAAATAAGTAATGATTGCTGCATTTAGTGAACTTGTGCTATCTTCTAAACACTATCGTAAGTGTTCCACCAACATCCTTTTCTTGACTCCTTACAAGAGTTCTATAAAAGTAGGTAATATTATTTCTGTTTTTTGAAAGTCAAATAGGATTCTTTTCTTCCACAGCCCTTGTTCTTAACTCTAAGCTAAAAGGTAACAATGGAGCCCACCATAACTTGTGATCTGTCCCTGTTTTCACACAGTACCTAGAAAGACATAAGCAGATTATTGAGTACTGAATTTGTGAGCCAAATAAGAGACAGTAAATAATCATATCACCATCATCACCTGCTAAAAAGCACCTTAAAAGTGACATTCAGATCAGGTAGTCTATCAAAGACTTTGAATGTAAAATACAAAGCTTCACAGATATGCAGGCTGATGCAAACACAGAATGGAGAGTAAGAAGCCCAGGCATAAGACATGCTTACACAAAACCAAGTATTCCCAAGACCGAGACAGATTTCTTTTCCTTCTAAACTTTTAGGCCCTGCACTTGGTCCATATCGAGTCCATTTCCACACCTTAAAGTGCAAATAAACAAATCAAATATGTAGAGATGTGATGAAGTTTAAACTCAGAAATGTGTATAAATAAGTCGGCAAGTAGACAAAATGGGACCCATTTTCTGCTTTTGTAAATAATTTTATTGGAGCACGGACTTTTTTCTTTTTACACGGTATCAATAGTTTCTTGTGTGCTGCAATAGCAGAGCTGAATAGCTCCAAATCCAAAAATGTTTACTATCTTCCTATCTCCAGAAAAAGTTTGCTAACTCCTGGTGTAAAGCAGTGCACATCCAATAAGCAAGTCAATGGATATTGGATGGTTCTCCATCCACACTGGGAGAATAGCCTTTATGTTTGCTTGTTCACAGACATGTTCAACGTGTTCCAGTCAAACTATCCTCTGGTTCCTTCCGAGCCACTGTCTAAAGCACAAACTTAAATGACACATTGAAAGACAACTAAATAAGATCACACTTACCCACAGGAGGTGGAGATGTTTTGTGGTGGGAGGCTTAGGGAGTTTGGAGTTTACAGTGGTAATTCCAAAGCAAGGTAAAAAGGTGTACACTGAAGACTGTGCACATGAAAAGAGGAAGAAAGAGAGCGAAACAAATCCTATTACTCTGTACGTGAGTTGTGTGACTTTGTTCAAGTTTCTTAAACTCTGTGGCCCTCAGTTTGTTCATCTATAAAACAGGATGGACAATGTTCCCTTTTTGGCAAACTAAGTGAAATGGCTTAATAGGCGCTGAATGAACATTAATACATGGGAAATGAATGTAGTAATAATAATAATAATTCATTTGTTCTATATATATTTATTGAATATCTAAAGAGGGTGTCAAAAAACGTATACACATTTTAAGCATAATAATCTTGGGATGAAAACTTTCCATTTTGCTGTTTTAAGAATGCTTGTTTAAGTATGCTTGTTTAAGGATGCTTATTTAAGTATGCTTGTTCTGCTAACTCATGTCTCATATGCACATTGTTTGCTAGGAATCTGTGGTGAGTATGTACACTATTCCAAAACCATAGCAGAAGAAGCAGAACTTGTTGCTCTGCGAAGCCTCCTGGACCTTCCGTGCACATCACACACCATATATCTCAAACTTATCAAGAATGCGTGCAATTATTAGGCATGTTGGAGGTTCTATTGCATATTCTTGTCTCTGTTGTCATTGTACTTCCACAACATTCTTGAATTTCAAACGCCGCTTCAAAATGCTTCCACCATTTTCTTTGACTGTCCTGCCTGTTGCATATTGACACCAGCATTCATTTGATTAAGGACTTCTTTTGAGCAAACATCATACTACACATTGCTACTGTAATTCAATTCAACTTTGAAAAGTAATGCATAGATAACATCTCTTAACATATACATACATTTGTTTCTGGCACCCCTGGCATTATAGGGACACTAGCTCCATGCATGAAAATCACATAACAATAAGAGCTAGAATATATTGAATGTCTCCTATAGTAGCTATGATGTTCTAAGTGTTTTTTTTTTTGATTTGGCGTCTCACTCTGTCGCCCATACTGGAGTGCAGTGGCCGCTCCTGGCCACCGCAGCCTCAACCTGCTGGGCTCCAGCAATCCTGCTGCCTCAGCCTTCCGAGTAGCCGGAATTACAGGCATGCGCTACCACGCCTGGCTGATTTTTTTGATTTATTGTAGAGATGAGGTCTCGCCAAGTTGTCCATGCGGGTCTCGAACCTGCGGGCTCAGGCAATCCACTCACCTCAGCCTCCCAAAGGCGCGAGATTACAGGCTGAGCCACCGAGCCCGGCTACGTGTTTTATTTGTATTAACTCATTTAATCCTTACAACAACACTTTGAGATATGTCCCATTATCGTCAAACTTATGTGGGAGACAAGGGAACTAAGGCACCGAGGAGTTAAGTGTATTGTCCAGGGTCACACAGTTAAGAAGTTAAGCACAATTAGTAGGATGATGCACTTGTCATATCTGGCTGCAGAGCACACAGACTTTAATGTGCCCTGAGCATCATTCTTGTGACATGTTTAACAGTGCTTCATTTTAAGTCCAAGTGGCCTCCAATTTGGAGGCTCTGGTATGTCTGGATATGTGTGCTGAACATACTGGCGCCACATATGGTTTTTGGTGTGAGGTCTGTGAGTGTCTCTGGGGAAAGGAAGCCATATTAACACAGGAGTAACCTATGACTAGCTTTCAGAGGTGTGAAAGAAATATGTCTTCAAGATGCATGTCTATATGAGAGAAAGAGAGACAGGGAGAGAGAGAGAGAGAAAGAGGAAGAGAGAGAGAGAGAGAGAGAGAGAGAGAGAGAGAGAGAGAGAGAGAGAATGAACAAATGGAAGAACTTTTTCCCTATGTTTTGAATTGTACTGGTACCTGATATGGCTGAATTGTGTCTCCCAAAATATACATATTGACATTCGAACCCCCGGAACCTTAGAATGTAACTATACTTGGAGATAGAACCTTTAAAGAGGTAAGCAAGTTAAGATGAGACCTGGGGTGGGCTGTAATAAAATCTAACCAGCATCCTTTAAGAAGAGATTTGAACACCAGAGGCTTGTGTGGCAGTGAAAAGTCCATGTGAAGACATGGAGAGAAAGAAACCATCTACCAGCTAAGAAGAGGAGTCTCAGAAAAAAATGTAACTTGCTGATACTTTGACCTTAAAATTGTAGCCCCTGGAACTGTGAGAAAATAAGTGTGTCGTTTAAGCCTCCCAGTCTGTGGTATTCTTTTATGTCAGCCCTGGCAAACTGATGCAGTGATCTAGCAACACTCCACTGGGACATCTTTACCTGAATACAGAACAAAGGGTGGGGAGTCCTTTTCTGTCACCCTGTCACACAGCATGAAGTAGATTCGATTCTGGGGTGTTCAGAGATGCCACCAGCAGACACATGCTGAGCTTGGGCAGGGACAAGGGAGACTTTGGCAGTCAGGAGGGGAACACAGTGCAGTGACAGGGCCTGCTGTGCCAGATAGAGCAGCCACAGACCCTTCCAGGAAATCGCTGCACCCTAAAGAGCAGTGGCAGGGAAAAATATACCCAGAAGAACAGTAGGAGAAAGTGGCTATGGCCAACAGAGGATCCATGAAAGAGCAACATATGTCACACATGCCTCTGGAGCTTCTAAACAGTTTTAACAGGAAACTTTCAGGGACCTGGGATTCACACATTGACAGGTTGGAAAAATGATCCAATAAATTAGATATTAATATTAGTGTTCTTACATATGTGTCCAGAGGGTGGTGAACCTTGGGGTAATTATGATTTCACACAGTTGACCTCAGAGCAGATGTCTTTTTACCCGAAAAGCATAAGACCATGCATTGGATAGATATTAGCAGCTTTATTTTTATTAAGTTGGGAAAACTGAAATAGACAATGTTTGGAAGGAATTTTGCAAACCACAGATATCTACAGTAAGTCATGATTTGTTGTCTTCACATTTATTAATGTAATTCTCAAAAGTGCTTTTCCATATTGGGATTATTTTTCCTGACTTAACAGATGAGTAAACTGAGGTTTATGAAGAGAAACAATTTTCCCATGGCTACAAGTTATGAATTGGGGGGGGGAATAAAAATTGAGAAGATTTATGCAAGAACAGAAAGGGAGAGCCCAGGGGAGGTAGATTTAAGCAGACCCACTCACTTTGCAGGGCTATTAAGGAAGACCTAATTATAAGGACTTTGTAAATACAATATGCTATGTCAGTGGTTTATTACATGAGAAATTTTATTCAAGATGATCATAGGTAGGAATTCAACAGCATGAATAGAAAATGCATTTGGGGAGAAGAAATTAATAGACTAGAGAAAAGAAAGAAAAGGAAAGCAAATTTGTCAGATTAAAAAGGAGGTAATTAAAGAGAGGGAAGGAGAGGGACCTTGTTGCAGTATTCTAGAGGTGAAAAGAGATGAAAAAAATAATAATTTGTTGACTTTTGAGAAAAGAGACCAATAGAGCGTGAGATCTAGCCTAATTATCAAGCAGAAAAATGACATGAAAAAATGCTGATATTTATACTATAACCAGGGTGCTGATGTAAGTTGTTGAAAACCAAATGAGAGATCAGTGACAAATACTGGAAATTTAACACAAAAGTCAAATGTTTCAATTTTTTCTCCTTCCTTAACTGGGTGTAAGTGGTTGCTAGAGTGCAATGGATGGCTCACTGAGTTTGAAAACAGAAGTTCTTTCTTACAAAATTGTTGAAACTGTCCTGTTTTTTATAAAGGGAAAGAAATTTTCATGTCTTTGGGAGCCCAATAATAGAGGAATATTTTTTTCTTTTTTCGAGTTGGAGTCTTACGCTGTCACCCAGGCTGGAGTGCAGTGGCACGCTCATGGCCTCTGTAGCCTGGACTGCTGGGCTCAGGCGATCCTTCTTCCTCAGCCTTCCAAGTAGCTGAAACTACAGGCACGTGCCATAATACCTGGCTACTTTTTTTGATTTATTGTACAGACGAGGTCTCGAAGTTGCCCAGACTGATCTCGAACCCCTGGGCTCAGGCAATCCTCTCGCCTCGGACTCCCAAAGTGCTAGGATTACAGACTTGAGCCATTGCACTCCGTCTGGGAATATTCTTAATTCTTTCCTTCATCTCTTATTCTTTCCTTAGTCCACATGGGGAAGGAGCAGCATGTAATTGGTGGAGTCTGAGTAAGCATCATTACCTGTGGGTAGCTCCAACTTGAGCCTATTTTTGTTTCTTCTCAGATTTGCCTGCTGAATGTCTCTCTCTATCTGCTTCCATGCAGTTTGCATGTTCTGGGTGTGATTTTAAGCTTTTGTGTTCTCTCTAACCTGCTCTTTCAATGGATGTGTTGCAGGCTGCAATTCTTCCTGCAAGTGGCTGAATGAGATAGGCCCAGATTTTGCTCTGTAGGTTTAGTTTTTCCCCAGCAGATTCTCTGATCTAGATTAGGTATGTAGTAAGAAGACTAAGACATATCCTTCAGCACAATACACTTGATGAAAATCTTCATTTGTATCTGGTACTTTCTTTTTTTCCAGTTGCTTAATAATTTAGAAGAGAAGCTGGTGTGATGATTTTTATACCTAAGCCATTAATAAACTACCTGCTACCTAAACAATCATGGGAAAATTGTTTCTCTTCATATGCCTCAGTTTACTCATCTGTTAAGTCATGAAAAAATATTCCCAATACGGAAAAGCTCTTTTGAGAATTACATTAAATAATAAATGTGAAGACAAGAAATCATGGCTTGCCGTAGATATCTATGGTTTGTAGCATTCCTTCCAAACATTGTCTATTTCAGTTTTCCCAACTTAATAAAAATAAAGCTGCTAATATCTATTGTTTTTCAATAAAATTTCAGGAAAAAGAGTGGGATTCTTGGAGGGCACTAATCAAAGTGGAATGGTATCTATCTTGTAGACCAGGCAAAATTCCATAATTGAGGAGGGTAAGATACTACTGTACTTAATACCTATGCAAACCAGCAAACATCTTGATTTTAACAATGCTCAAGTTTGAGATGTTTTTATTGCTTACAATGCTGGATCTTCAGAAAAATGATTAGTGCCTCTCTCAGCTTGAAGATAAAATATTTCCAATTTTTCTTTGTCAAATGTAAATGTGACATGCAAAAACACATGTTTTTTCTTTAATAAAACTAGAAGAGAGCTGAAACTGTGAATAACAAAAAAAGTAAAAAGACTCCAGGAATACAGGAGGAAGTAAAGTATAAGGATACTCAGGGTGGCAGATCTCTAAAAGAGTCCTCAAAATACACTTTTCCAAAGTGAGTGAACAAACAGACTGTACAGTACAAAATTCAAATGTCTTGCTTGCAATACTGAAAACAAAGTATATAAGCTAGTGCCAAGAACTTTTATTCACACAGTTTGAAATTTTAAAAAGCAGATGATGTGGAGATAATTAATAAATCACAAAGAGAGAAGCTTCAATATGACTGACTAGTGGCATCTCATATCCACCTCCACAAAGAAGAACCAAAATAGCAAGTAGATAATCACACTTCAAGTAGATCACCTACGAGAGAACACCAAAATTCAACAGAGAGACGACAGGAGACTCCTAAAGTACAGGCAAAGGTTATCCTCCCCAGCTGCATGAAAGCAGCCTCTCACTACATGGTTCCAGGGCTATAGCACAGTCACTGCTGTTCCCATCCAGGCATTCCATTGAGTCTGGGGATTATTACCTTTACCTCTGCCTAACACAGCCAGCACCTGCATACATCACCAGGGGACCAGAGGACAGATCTGTTCAACCACGTTTCCCAGCACCTGAGCATGTCATTCAGTCATCTGGAAACTGTCCAGCTCAGGCCACCACTGTTGGCATCTTAACACTTCTTCTGGGACCTGAGATCAAGCCCACTTAACCTGCAGCTACCACTATAGCTACCATTCATTGATATACTCCACTTGTGAGCCTGTAAACTGGACTGCACAGCTTATCACAGCCATCATCATCACCAGCATGGACTGCTTGAGAAACAGAGAATTATTTTGCCACTTGTATTGCCATGGCTTATGCCATATCTGCTGCCCAGGGGCCTGAGAACCTACACAACTGCCTGCTCTGTTGCTGCCACTACAGGCACTTGAGTGAGTCACCCAGTTGGACAAAAATAAGAAAAAATAGATGAAAGGAATGACTAAAGCATACATCACACACAGGACACCACAAAGCAACAAAATATTCACACTTTTGGTGTCCCAAAAGGCAAAGAATAAATAAAAAGGAATAGAAAAATTATTTAACAGAATAATACCTAAAAACTTTCTAAGTCTGGCAAGAGATTTAGACATCAGATATAGGAAGCTCAGAAATTCCCAGCCAGATACAATTAAAAAAAAATCTCCATAGTATATTATAACCAAAATGACAAAAGTCAAAGACAAAGAGAGATTTTTCAAAATATAAGGGAGCTCTAAACAGACTAACAGTGTGTTGGGAGCCGAGACCTTGAAGAAACAAACTATGGAGCGTCTGATTACAAGAAATATGCTGGCTGAGAGAAAAGCTCTGGCACACAGCGACCATGTGGAAGGCAAAAGGCCCCATGGATCCTGTTTAATAAACCTTTTGTCTTCCTGCCTGTGCATGCTCACAATTATTATATAGTTTGTTGACTAGCAATGAGATCTTTAATTTATATTATAAGAATGTATACAAATTGTTATGATTTTGATTGGAAAGACTTATACAGTAATAGTTACTTATCAAAAACCCTTTAAGTTTCCTTTAAGCTTTTAAGTTTCCTTTTCCTAAAAGTTATCTTTAAGTTTCTGAAGGCTAATCTTGAGATTCTTTTAATACATTGAAACTTTCTGTACCGAAACTCTTTTTGTTGCTTTTGCCTCCAACCAAGCTGATTGCTAAGGAACAAGCTATACCGATACTCCCCTGTTAACGGTTTCTGCCCCCAGCCAGACTATTCAATAAGTTACTATGGCAATGGGATTTCTTACAAACGGTTATGCACTAGCTTATAAGGAAATAGATTTCAAAAATAATTAGATTTGTAATTTTATTAAGTTTGAAGATAGGATAAAAATAAGTTTATAGTTTTATAACAATAAGAATCACACACTAATGATAGTTATACACTTATGATAGTTTAAATTAAAGAAATATTAATAAGATAAGTTTATAAGATATAGCATAGTGTTAAAGTTTAATCATTAGACAAAATAAAATTGTTAAATTTAGATGTGGTTAAAAAGACTCATATGAGTCATTGTAAGGTTTTATAGCTTAAAAGTCATTAGTTTTGGGTTAAGTGTTAAAGAATTACATAACATTATATTTTGTCAAATCATAATAGGTTAGTAGAAAATTCAAGATTTTATATTAGGTAGAAATAAAAATAAACTTACAAAGTATAGATTAATCATTAAAATCATGGAAAGTAGTTTGTGAAAATATTGTAAAAGCTTTGCATTTATCATCTTGATGTAAGCACGATACGCCTCATAGATTTGTGATTGTTGGGGCAAACAAATCTCACGACGTATGTTTCTGTAAAAAACGTTATGCCCTGTGGGACGTGTAGGCTCCCGGTGAATGTTTGTCATATTGCTAGGGGTGATAGAAGAATGGTATATGAATGTTTGTCATATTGCTAAGGGTGATAGAAAATGGTATATAAGGTGGAAGAAGTTTGAATAAAATTTGGAATGGTCTTGGCCAGACCTGACCCAGAAAGACTGCCTCCGAGTGGTTTCTTCTCGCCGTATCCTGATTCCCTGGAGCGGGTCCAACTCCCCTCAGGTCGGGGCTGGCACCCGACAACAGGGGATTTCTTAGTAGGAAGCTTACAGGTCAGGAAAGAATGGGATAATATATTCAAAGTGCTGAAAGAACTTATACTGTCAACCAAGGATACTATATCCAGCAAAGTTGTCCTTTATATAAATAAAGAAGACATAAATTCTTTCCTAGGCAAACAAAAGCGGAGGGAATTTATCACCATTACACCAGTCCTTAAAGAAATGCCTAAGGGAATATTATACCTAGAAGTGAAAGAACAATATATACCATCATGAAAACACACAAAAATATAAAACTGATGCAGCAAACATGCAAATAAGAAAGACAAAGGACTCAAATGTCACAAATAGCTCACGTGATCCTGATAGACAATTAGGATGAAAAAAAGGAAATCAAACCATCCAACTACAGTGATGGATAATAAGAAAGAAGGAAAGATAAAAAAGAATATGCAAAACAACTAGAAATCAATTAATAAAATAAACCTTTATATGTTAATAACTTTAAATATAAATAAATTGAAATGTTCATTAAAACATATAGACTAGCTGAATAGATTTTTTTAATTAATAAAAAAGGCATAACCTAACCTAACTATATACTGCCTATACAAAAAACCATATCACCTATTAGGACACAGACTGAAAATAAAGGGATGGAAAAAAAAAGACATTCCATGCAAACAGAAACCAAAAGTGAGCAGGAGTACTTATGCTTCTATCAGATAAAACAGACATTAAGTCAAAAACAGTAAAAAGAAAAATAATGTTATGCAATGATAAATGGATCAAATCATTTAGGTGATATAACAATTCTATACATATATGCACCCAACACTGGAGTACCCAGACATATAAAGCAAATAGTGTTAGGTATAAAGGGAGAGATACCCTCCAATACAATAGCAATTGGAGTCTTCATCACACTACTTTCAGCATTAGACACATCATGTAGACAGAAAATCAACAAAGAAATATTGGATTTAAACTGAACAATAGGTCAAATGGACTTAACAGTAATTTACATAACATGTCATCCAACAACTACAGAATACACATTCTTCTCTTTAGCACATGGACCATTTTCAAGATAGAGCATATGTTAGGACACAAAGTACGTCTCAACTAATTTAAAAAATATCACACTCATATTGAATATATTTTCAGATCACAGCAGGATAAAACTAGCTATGAATAACAAGAGGAACTTGGGAAACTGTACAAACATATGGATATTAAAGAATATGTTCCCAAATGACCATTAGTTAAAAAAAATTTGAAGAAAAAATTAAAAAAATGGAAACAAAACATACCCAAACCTGTGAGATACAGCAAAATTAATGCTAAAATTGAAGTTCATAGCAATAAATGCCTACATCAAAAAAGTATTAAAAATGTCAAATAAGCCGGGCTCGGTGGCTCAGCCTGTAATCCCACGCCTTTAGGAGGCTGAGGTGAGCAGATTGCTTGAGCCCGCGGGTTTGCGACCCACCTGGGCAGCAAGACCTCATCTCTACAATAAATCAAAAAATCAGCCAGGCGTGGTAGCACATGCCTGTAATTCCAGCTACTTGGAAGGCTGAGGTGGAAGGATCGCCGGAGCCCAGCAGGTTGAGGCTGCTGTGGCTGGGAGCGGCCACTGCTCTCCAGCCTGGGTGACAGAGTGAGACTCCAACTCAAAAAAAAAAAATGTCAAATAAACAATCTAATAATACAACTCAAGGAAATTGAAAAGCAAAAACGATCAAACCCAAAATTAGAAGAAGAAAATAAATAATAAAAACTGGAGCAGAACTAAATAAAATAGACCCTTCAAAAATGCAAAGAATCCATGAAACAAAAGTTGGTGTTTTGAACAGATAAAATAAATAAGCCACTAGCTAGACTTGCCAAGACAAAGAGAGAGAATATTCAAATAAATGAAATCAGAAATGAAAAGAGAAGGCATTACATCTGATACCGCAGAAGTACAAAAGATCCTTAAAAATACTTATGGACAACTATATACTAACTAACTGGAAAACATAGCAATATGAAAAAATTCTTGGTCACATAAAACCTACGAAGACTGAATTAGAAAGAAAGCCTGAACAGACCAATAATAAGTAATAAGATTAAATCAGTAATAAAACTTCTCCTAAAAATGTCTAGAACCAAATGGCTTTACTGACAACTTCTACGAAACATTTAAAAAAGAACTAATACCAATTTTTCTCAAATGACTTTTAAAAACTGAAATGGAGAAATCCTCTCTAACTCATTCTACAAGGTCAATATTATCCTGATAACAAAACCAGATAAGGATATAGCAACAACAACAACAATAAAAAAATAATGAAAAAGTTACAGGCCAATATTCTAATTAATACAGACACAAAAATTTTCAACAAAATGATAGCAAACTAAATCAAACACCACATCAAAGAGATAATGCACCATGATCAAGTGAGACTTATTCCACTATATATTATACACTGATAATAAACTAGCTGAAAAGGAAATCAAGAAGACAATCTCATTTACAACAGCTACCAAAAAATAAAATACTTAAGAATAAATCTAACCATGGAAGTGAAAGTTCTCTGCAAGGAAATCTACAAAACACTGATACAAGAAATTGAAAAGAAACCCCCCAAATGGAAAGGCATTCCACATTAATGAATTGGAAGAAGCAATATTATGAAAATGCACATACTGCCAAAAGTAATCTACAGATTCTGCTATGTCTGAAGTGTGAGAAGGAGTCATGCCAGCACACCAAGTTCAAATTAAGAGTCCTTTATTTAGCACGTGGTCAAGAGAAGGTTCTCACCAAAAAGCTCTTGATGCAGAGTAAAATCAGCAAGAAGCTTACACAGGCAAAAACCATAAGTGGGCTACTTAGCAGGAGGGTGAGGGAACAAGGAACTAAGAACAAAAGGGAGCAAAATATAAGACTAAAATATAAAAATATGGCAGGAAGAATTTTGCAAAGAACAATCTCTTGGCACAACATCTGATCTCAGCTAACAAAGCTAGGGAGTTTCAAACAGCCAGCAAGAATTGTCGGCGTGATTAGCTCAGGGGAACAAAGCTGTGGGTCTGTGGTCGTGGGAGCATTACAACAATCACATGTATACATTGGGAGGTTACTCTTAGGTCAGGCAGGCAGCTAAGATGGAGGATTTTAACAAAATGGAGTTACCTGTGTCAAGCAAGCTATTGTAATTATTTTATGTATTTCATTAGCTATTTCAATTCAACACAATTCTTATCAAAATATCAATGTCTTGTTTTATAGAAAGAAAAAAAAAGCTCTAGAATTTGAATGAACCAAAAAAGAACCCAAATAACCAAAGAAATCATGAGTAAAAAAGAAAAAAGCTGGAGGCATCACATTATCTGACTTCAAAATAAATAATTACAAGGCCATAGCATGGTAACTAAAACAACATGATATTGATCTAAAAGCAGACATATAACATCTTTAATAAATCACGCTGGGAAAATTGGATATTCACATGCAAAAGAATAAAACTCTATTTCTATCTCTCACCATATAATAAAATCAACTCAAGATGTATTAAAGACTAAAACATAAGACCCCAGCTATAAATCTACTGGAATAATTCATAGGGGAAACACTTCAGAACATTGGTTTTGGCAAAGATTTTATGGCTAAGCCCTCTAAAACAGAGAAAATACAAATACAAACAAAAGTAGACAAGGAGGACTATACTAAACAAAAAAGTTTTAGCACTGCCAAGAAAAAAATCACGAGTAAAAAGACAAACTGTTAAATGGAAGAAAATATATGCAAACTAATGGTCTGACAAGACACTAATATCCAGAATGTACAAGAAACTCAAACACTTCAACAGCAAAAAACAAACAAAACAAATAAAGCAACAACAACAACAAAACCAAAGCCTACAAATAGTAGACAAAGGACATGAAAAGACACTTCTCAAAAGAAGACATAAATAGTCAACATGTATATATAAAAATACTGAGCATCACTAATCATGAGGGAAATGCAAATATACAATGTGATATCATTTTATCCCAGTGAATGGTTATAATCAAAAATACAGAAAATAATAACTGCTAGTGAGAATGTGGAGAGAAGAGTACTCTTATACAATGTTGGTGGGAATGTAAACTACCACAGTCACTCTGAAAAACAGTATGGAGATTTTTCAAAAACCTAAAAATGATACTACCATATTATCTTGCAATCTCACTACTGAGTATTTATCCAAAGGGAGAAAAATTAGTATATCAAAAGGATACCTTCACTCTCATGTTCACTGCAGCACTATTCACAATAACAAAGATATGGAATCAATCCAAGTGTTTATCAATTGACAAATGGATAAACAAATGTGAAACACACACACACACACACACACACACACACAAAACAAACACTAGAATACTATTTGATCATAACAAAGAATGAGACCATGTCAGTTGCAGCAGTATGAATGGAACCAGGGGTAATTATGTTAATTGAAATAAGCCAGGCACAGAAAGAAATAATGCATGTTCTCACTCATATGTGGGAACCATAATAGTGGGTCTTTTGGAGACAGAGAGTAGAAAAATAAATGGCTTGTGAGTAAAGAGGAGATAAAGAGAGCTTGGTTAATGAATATAAACATACAGTTAGATAGAAAGAGTAGGTACTACTGTTGGATAGCAGAGTAGGGTAGCTATAGTAACAACAATGTATTGTACATCTCAAAATACCTGGAAGAGAGAACTGGAAATTTAACACATAGAAATGATAAATACTCAAGGTTATTGATACTGTAAGAACCCTGACTTAATCATTACTCATTTTATTCATGTAACAAAATATCATTTGTACCCTATAAATATGTGCAGATATTACACATCAATAAATATTTGAAAAATAAAGTCAACAGAATATTGCTATAGAGCAGATAAAAATTGTGCCCAATTTATCATGTTATTACAAAATCTAGCAAAACTATCTCATATAAAATTTAGCACAAGGCAGATATTCAAGAACACAGGGATAGTTTCTTAGATAACAGAAGCAGCTGAAATGTGAGAGAACAGAATTCAAGAAAAATGTAGAGGAAACTTTAATCAAAAATATGAAAATAAATTAAAAGTTGCTAAAATAAAAAATAATGCTAAAAATACAAATGTACATTTAAACATAAAATAAATAACATGCATGCCCAGGCGCAATTAACAAAAGTGCTAAAATTATACTCAATCCTCTTTAAAATAATTTGACTTCTTCATCAACGGGATTGTGCACTGTTCAGTGAAGTATTGCAGAATGTTTTTGCTCAGTGGCCACTAATATTTTAAGCTGATTTTATTCTTCTTCTCTAAATTGTTCTAGAATGTTTATATTTGCTGTTTTTTAAAATTTAGCTTTTCTCTCATCCCCTTTGTCACACTGTGCTGTGTGATTTCTTCTTGTTTTCTATGCATCCGCTTCATGTATTTTCCTTTCCACATACTTTCTAATTTGCTATTTGTTACTACCCTATGAGAAAGAAAATGCCAGATAGCCAAATGTCAATCTGTGTAATTGATACAAACTTATACTCATTCAGCAATGTCCTGAGTGAGTCCTTAGCTTATTTGTTAAAGTTCCATGCATGCTTTTATAAATATCACATGCAGATTGGCATGTGGCATTTGTAATGGCAAAGGGCTTTTCAGGAGTTCCTTTTGCTTGAGATGTGGTCCTAAATTGCTGAACTATGAGAAAAACTTATCTCCTGGAAAATGAAGTTCTTAGAGAACAATACGGAGGTTCTTCAAAAAACTGCAAATAAAACTACCATATGATTCAGCAATTCCACTATTGGGTATTTATACCAAAAGAAGGAAATCTTTATAACAAAAAAGAAATATGCATCCCCATGTTTATTGCAGCACCATTTATAGCAACCAAGATATGAAATCAACCTAACTGTCCAACAACAGATGAATGAATAAAGAAAAGGTGTTTGTGTGCGTGTGTGTGTGTGTGTGTGTGTGTGTGTGTGTGTGTGTGTGTGTAGACAGCTAGCTAGCTATCTACCTAGCTAGCTAGATGTAGATAGAATGATGATATATAGATAGAGAGATAGATAGATAGATACCATAGAATACTACCTAGCCACCAACAATAATATAATCCTGTCATTTGTGGCAACATGCATGGAACTGGAGGATATTATACAAAGTGAAAAAAGTTAAGAACAGAAAAGTTAAATATTGCATGTTCTTACCTGCATGTGGAAGCTAAAAAAAAATGTTGGCCTCATAGAAGTAAAGGTAGAACAGCAAATACTAGAAGCTGGGAAGGATAGACGAAAGGGAAGAATAGGGAGAGATTTGCTAAAGTATACAAGATTAATGTTAGATAGGAAGAATAAGTTCTAGTATTCTTTTATTCATTTATTTATTTGATTTTTAATTTTCAAGATGTGGGGTACAATTCAGGGTTAAGTGTACAAATGTTCATTATGCAGGTACCCTTGTTGATGAGGCGTATCCCTCCTCCCCGGCAGAATCCCACTACTACCAATCCCACCCCGCCACCCCCACTGGCAACTTCCCACGACTGACAATCCTTTTCTTATATGATAATTGTTCAAGGTCCACTTATGAGTGAGAACATGTGATACTCAGTTCAGTTCTAGTAGTCAATACTATTATAGGGTGACTATACTTAACAATAATACATAGTTTCAAATGGTTAGAAGGAGGATATTGAATGTTCTGAACACAAAGAAATGATAAATGTTTGAGATACTAGATATAATAATTACCTTGATCTGATCACTATACATTGTATGTATTGCAACACTGTATGCCCAGTGACTATGATTAAAAATAAAGTTGAAACAAAAAATGTACTATCTTATTTCGATTATATTTATCAATAAAAATTATCAGAGTGTTGTTCTAGTTATAGTTTTTGATTGTTGTACATTTGCTTAAATAAAAAGTGAAATCTTACTCTCTAATCACTTGGCTGATTTGAATACAATTTGCAGAAATAATTTTTAGAGAATCATAAACTTAGAATGGGGCAGGATAATATCGTGGTTATATATGGAACTGTGAGATTCAAGCTGTCTGGAGTTAAGTTCAGGTTCTATTACTTATTAGCTAGAAGACTGTGATGAGCATTTAATTACCCAAGTTTAAGTTTCCCTTTCTGTAAAAGACAAAATAAAAGTGTCTACCTCAGCGGATAGATTATGGTGACTAACTGCATTGATGCATATTTAGCATTTAGTAGAGTTTATTATGTAGTCATAGAAACTATGCAATAAATGCCCACTGAAATCATTCAAAATGTTATAGGCAAACTAACTTTTATATTACTAATATGAAATAATATTTAAGAAATAAAACTATGTTGCGAAGGGTATGATAGGTTAAAAACTTGTGTCCAGAAAAATTATATGTTAGAAAGTCAGAATTGTAAAATTAGAGAAAGGGCTGGCAAAAATTTGAGTTCTGTTATTGGATCCTAGACTATGATTACTGGCCATTAAGCACAAAATCTTCAGGAAGAGAAGAACAGTGAGTGAGTTCAAAACCATAAGGTTTCTTATGTGTTCCAAAAGCAGCCCTTTTATCTGTTTTCCTGTTGACTGATAGAAGTGATGAAAGTAATGGAAGTAAAATGAATTTCAGTAATATCTTGGAAAACAATTTAGCTTAATAAGAAGCAAGTCAGTGTGGAATTGGGAGTAAGGGAAAAGCAGAATGAGAGGTTTTTGTTGTGTCTGACAAAATGAGAAGAGAGAAAAGAGTTTATATGACATGTTTTCTTATATGACATGTTTTGTGTTAAGAGTCTTTCAACAGGCAGCTGAGCTATGCTGTTGTCTTACGGAAGGAAAGAACTGATTCTGACTCAGTTGGTTAAGTATGGAGGGAGAGAATGACCAGGGCATTCACTTACAGCGTACAGTTTTATTAAATCACCTGAAGAAAAATCAGAGACTTAAGAACTGCAATCTATTTGAATGCATTTTAAGAATGTATGGCAGGATACCAGCCTTCTGGGGGAGAAATCAAAGGCTCACCATCAGTTGCTGCTTACAGGCATTTATTTACTTTGCATTTGAAAAACTTTGAGAAGTAGGAAGCAATGAGACATGAGAGAGAAAGTTCTAAATTGAGAATTCTGGGCCTCTGATGTTAACATACTTCTCTGCCCCAGGCCTCAGTTTTCCCATCATTAGAACAAAAGGTTTGACGGATTGGCCATAGGGGTTCTAAGTCCCTTTTCAGCTAAAAAATTCTATGATATATTCATGGGTGTCAAAGTAATCTATCTACATCCCCACAATCTTTTAATTTCCTTTTCCTAGTTGTTTTACTTACCATCTTATCCCTTAAGACTCTTTCTGAGTCCTGTTGTTACAGGCAAGCACAGTGTATTTTTACCTCTCTGCTTGTGCTTAATCTAGATTCTTCACCTTCATTGCTTCTGCATTCACACCTAAATACACCTGTTTTGGAATGCCAACTCAAATGTTCTCTTTCTTCTTCCTGAAAGAAGTGATGTTTGCCTTCCCAAGTCGTCATTAAATTTCCTTTGTTCCTTCCCAAGGCACTTACACTGTGTCAACCTAAAATAATCAAAATAGTCAGAATCTAGTTTATTCAAGCACAAATTTTGTGGATGGCTGCCTGAGAAACACAGATTCTAAAGCATGAAAGTCAGTGTTCTGAAGTATAGAAGTTTGGGATCCCTTACATAGACAAAGTTTAGCAAAACTTAACAGAATTTTAACATCTTTCTACGTAAGGCACAGTTCAAACTATCTGCTTAGTCAAGGCAGTCTCTTTTTGGGCAGGAGTGGAATGTATATTCAACATCCACATTGAAGATGCAATAGTCATGGGATCTTTTGCAGGACAATAATCTACAACAAAGATCAGTGATTGAAAGGGAAGGATGTTGGTTTCTGTGCTCTCCTAGTCATTTGTAAAACAAAACCAACAAAGAAAATCAATCCAAGAAGTAAACTTTGCCGAATGCTATGTGATTCAGTCTCTAGCATTTAACTTTCTCCTTGGTATAAGACATTGAAAGAGTCCCAAAATTGTATTTTCTTTACAGCTGCATGATATTGTAGTCATTAATTCATGTGTTGCCTTGCTGAGTAGCAAGTGTTATGAACTCTCCAGTTCCTAGGACCATTGCAAATAGCAACACAATCAGATATTACCGAGTTGCAAAATGTAACATTTGTATACAGCCACTGCCCCACACCCTCCACAGATAACCAGTTCTCTCACCCCTTGCCCCAGAATACTTTATAGCCCCTAATTCAAACAACTACAAGATTGACATCTGGCACAGCAGGGTCCCCAGAGATCTATGCAAAGCCATGATTTTGCTAGAGCCAATCAATGTTGGCCAACTTGTTGAATATTTTGAATGTCCTTGTTCTGTATCTCCTCCACCCACAGTCTCTTTTATAGTGGCTTACACAAAATAAATGGTGAATAAGTGTTAAGTGAAAGAAGTCAAACTTGTTCAACATTGCAAAAATTACAAAAAAAAGACTTAATGGGTAACAGAAAGTCAGAGAATGAGATGGTGTTGTTCTGTGAGTCAGTGTTTAAATCTTATCCCCTAGGTTTAAAAGGCACTTAAGACTTCCAGAGGGAGTGGGGCAAGTAGAGGAGATACACTGTAAATAAAGTAATCAAAGTTGCAGTGAAATAAGTGTACAATTAAATAATGGCCTATAGAGCAGATTCTGAGTGTTTCAAGGTTTTGGTGAAAGGCTGACTGAGATAGGGTGTGATTGAACCCCATCTTTATTGCTTTTCTATCTCTCTCAGGGTTGTTCTTTTTCTCCAAATGAGAACCTATCCCAAGCTTTGACTGGTCCATTGCTTTCTACTCTCTTTTGCTATAATGAATAAATAAGTTTAGCAAGACTGCAGCATACACTGTCAATATACTAAAATCAGTTAAAATTCTATATATTACAATGAACAGCTGGACAGCAAAAGTAAAAATATAGTACCATTTTTAAAAAGTCACCAAAGAGAATGGAATACTTAGATATAAATTTGTGCAAGAACGCTATGCTGAAAACAGCAAAAGACTGTTGAAAGTTATCAGTGAAGACAGAAATAAATGGAAAGATATATTTTGCTCATGGATTGGAAGTTGTAACATATTGAAGATGTCAGTTCTCAGAAATTGACCTGCAGATCCAATGCAATTCCAATTAAAATCCCATCAGAATTTTTTATAGATATCAATAAGCTAGTCTTAAATTTTATATGAAAATGGAAAGAGCCCAGTACAGGCAAAACAATTTTGAAAAGAATAATAAAGTTGGAGGACTTGCATTACTGGATTTTAAGACTTACTATGAATCTTAACTATAATATAACTTAACTGTAATAATCAAGACAGGATAGTATTAGAGAAAGAATATGTACTCAGATAAATGAAACAGCATAGAGAGTCCAGAAATATACATGCAAACTGGTCACTTGAAATATATATATATATACATGGAATGTCAATCTATAATTCTCACTTAAATAAAATAATTCAAAATGTATTATGGACCTAAGTGTAAAATGTAAAACTAGAAAATATTTTGAATAAAATGTAAGAGAAAAATCTTTGTGACCTTTTATTAGGCAAAGAGATGTTAGATAAGAACACCAAAAATACAATCTATAAAAGAGAAAACTCATATATTTGACTTCATCAGAGTAAAATATTTTTGCAAAATTACTTGTTAAAAGAATGGAAAGACAAGTCATGGACTAGAAGACAATATCTATAAATTGCATATCTGTTAAAAAAAACTGTCAAAACTTAAAGGTAAGAAAGTAAGCATCTCAATAAAAATGGACAGATTTGGGTAGACACTCACCAAAGAAGGTATATGAACAGCAAATAAGCACATAAAAAGATGCCAAACTCATTAAGGAAATGCAACTTAAAAACACAGTGAGCTACAACTACACCCCTCTTAGCATGACTGAAAAAAAGCAACAATAAAAAACAAAACTTGACCATACCAAGTGGTGGCAAGGATGCTAAACAACTGAAACTCATATATTGCTAATAAGAATGCAAAATAGAATAGCTGCTTTGGAAAATAACTTGCCAGTTTCTTATAAAATTAACCATACAGATTCCATATGACCCAGAAATCCCATTTAAAGGCATTTACCCTGGAGAAAGGAAAATATATGTCCATACTATCTGATGTGAATGTTTGTAGCAGCATAAAATTGATATTGTAACTGTAAAAAAGAGGAAATAACCAAGTATCCCTCAACTGGATAATTGATAAACTGTGGCTCATAAAATGAAATCTGGCATTTTTGCAACACATTTCTACAAGTTTTAACAAATGTTTAGTCATTAACCACCACTACTACAATCAAGACACCGAACAATTTTATGACTGCTTAATTTTTTTCTTGATTAAGTATCTTGATTTTGAAAACTAAAAAAAAAACAAAAAACTTAAAATGAATGAAGAGAATTACAATTCCTTTAGAAATATATATGCCTAGAAATTTGTATGCCGAAAATTGAGCATTTTCAAAACAGTCTGGCAATATCTAATAAAGCTAAATACATGTATGTACATACACACACACATATATAATCCATATATAAGCATATGAAAAAAATTATATATGTACATATATATTCCAGAAATTTATTTCATTCCTGGGTATAGATTCCTAGGTTTCACTCAAGAAAAAACTTATTGTTAGACCAATAAAGAGGTTTGTACAAATATGTTCATTTCAGTATCATTCTTAATTGTTCCCAGTGGAAACAAAAATTTCTATCAATGGTAGAAAAGATACATTAAAATAATAAAATAGACTTTAGAATAACGGAATTGTATTGTTCTCATAATGAGAACAATCTAAAACTACACACAAACATAATCATTCAATGATAGACTCAGATATCAAGAAGTATATAGTCTGTTTCCATTTCTCTCCAGTTCAAAATGAAAAACAAGTCTGTGGTATTGAATGTCAGCATGGTGGTGAGTTTCTATGGGGCAGTGGAGTAGTGGCTAGATGGAGACATGGCGGGTGGAGGCCTCTGGGGAGCTGTCCATGGCTTGTTCTATGAATTAGGTTCCAGCTACATGTGCATGTTTAGTTTAAGAGGTTTATCAATCTGTGTACGAGTAACTTGCATATTTTCTTTACATGTTTGGCTCAGTAAAAAGTTTAAATTAAGAGAAAAGTAAAAGGTTTTTATCCTTTTAAAATGTACTCAATTTACACCCAACTTTACAGAAACATAAGAGTTGCATAGAAGAAAGACACATCTTCCTTTCTTCCTTTGGTGGTTTCTTTTTTTTTTT
>NW_007245642.1:441849-485539 GCF_000164805.1 Carlito syrichta
CCTGCTGGGCTCCAGCGATCCTTCCGCCTCAGCCTTCCGAGTAGCTGGAATTACAGGTGCGCGCTGCCACGCCCGGCTAATTTTTTGATTTATTGTAGAGATGAGGTCTTGCTGCCCAGGCGGGTCTCGAACCCGCGGGCTCAGGCAATCCACTCACCTCAGCCTCCCAAAGGCGTGGGATTATAGGCTGAGCCACTGAGCCTGGCTGTAGTGTTTTCTTTTTCCTTATTTTTAAGGGTCATTGCTCTGAAGTTGACGTCTCTCTTCAACATGCAGAGTTGTTTCTACTGCATGCGTTTAGCAAAGCTCAAGGAAAGAATTGTTTCATTACCCTCCATCAGTTTGATTGTCTTCTCCTAAGACCTATATTTACTTTTCAGTTCTGCAGATCAAGCCAGGTGCAGATTTGAAATCCAGGGCTCTTTAGAACACAACTGCTGTGTGGTGGGGATATTGCTTTACTTCATGTACTATAGGCTGTGCCTCCTATCAGTCTCAACAACAACAAAAGTGTTACTTACAAATTTAGCTGCAATTTCTTCTGAGTCATTAAATTTGGAAGTCTTTTACAAGATCTTCGTTAAATCTGGAAGTCTTTTACAAGTATTTTATTTTTCAAACTAGGCAGTAAGATCATCCCTAGAGAGGTCTTATCATTAGACAGTCAAACATGCCCATGAAATCCTAGGAATATTTCTTCACTCTCCTCCTTCTGTTTCCTATCGATCCACACTGAATTCACCTCAGATAGACATGAGAAAGCCCCCCTCTGTGGTTGCTTCTCTTCTCTTCTCTTTCCCCATGGTCTCTTGGTCTTCTAACCCCCTAAACTCCTCATGGTTTCCTTCTTCCTTTCAGTCTGACTGAAGTCAGTTGGGTTCAAACAACTTTTTCCCTCAGTGAAGAAAATGTTGTCAAAAGGGATAGCAGATAGAGTCAGGCCTTGCTCCCGGTCTGAGGAGTTGAAAAAATTTTTTGTTTATACTTAGCCTCACAGTGAAATGTAAAAATGTCAAATTGGTGAGTCTAACCAACATTTGGCATAACGGCTGTGTGTTATTATGCTCACAAAATTTAAATCACGTTTCTCTATTTTAGATGATAGGGGCAGGGATCCAGAGCAAGAGAAGGTGGTATATACCCCAGGAGGGGACAAGGTAGATACACAGACATTCATGTCACATTATTAAAACACAGGACCAGAAACACCTCATTCATTTAATTTCATAGAGATGCAGAGTTTTTGAACTATTCTATTTTTTAAATTATAGAGTCATCAACATTTATTTCAGTCACTTTTGATGTAAATATAATTCAAGATTATGTGAAATATGGAAATATGAAATGTGGAATATCTATCTACAAAATAGAATTGATAGAGCACCATAATGAAATAGAATATCTATCTACACAACAGAATTGATAGAGCACCCTGTCCTTCACAAAGAAAAGAGAACTCTCCTTAAGGTTCCTACCAGTTTCTCTGAGTGGGTCCCATTACCATTCTGGATGCCTCTCAGCACTCGTCTCCACAACTCCAGATTCAGGAATCTGAACCCAACTCCCTTTCAGTTGACTGAGGGCAATGGAGGCCATAGTCTGTCCCTTTCTTCAGCCTTCGAAAGAAAAGAAGGTCTGCAATATACTACAACATGGATAAAACTTGAAGACATTATGCTAAGTGAAATAAGCTAATCACAAAAATAAAAATACTGTATGATTCTATTTATATGCGGTACTTAGAGTACTCAAACTTATATAAGCAGAGAATAGAATGGTGATTGCTAGGGCTGGGGGTGGGGGAAAATGGGGAGTTATTTCTTTAATGAGTATAGAGTTTCAGTTTTACAAGATGAAAAGGGTTCTAGAAATGGAAGATGGTGATGGTTGCATGTTATGAATGTATTTAATACCACTGAACTCTACACTTATAAATGATTACGATAGTAAATTTTATGCTATGTATATTTTACCACACACACACAGAATGAACAAACAAACCCACAGGGACACTTTGGTTCAAGTTATCCAGTTTGAATAGCAATCCAACCAAGATGCATTGCCGTGTGTTATGGTCAAGTGAAATTTGACCAATAATTCCTTCAAGACAAATAAAAGCACACAAGAAATGCTAAAGGGTAGACAGAAGGGATCATTTCAGCTAACCAATAACTATTCAATAGCTGTGGTTTCAGGGTTGGCAGCTTGGTATTGGGTCAAAGGTTTTAACCTGTTGGCTTCTGGCTAGTCAGGAGATAGCTGTCTTTAATTTATCTGCTACAGATCGCTAACACTTAATCATCCTATTCAGAAAAGGTCTTGTACTCTTCTAAAGCGGTGATCATATTAGTAGAAGTGTTCATTTCATTAGTCAACACTAGCATCAAGCTCTCCAGAAAGGACACAAATCATGCTCTGGTACCAGGCTGCCCTGATCATGGACATAGCAAAGCATTCTAGATTCTAAAAGAAACTCGAGACACCTCAGTTATTTTTGGAGAGGTTTTTTTTTTTTTAACGTTTCTGCTTTGTATTCATGAGAATCTATGTTTTTGAGATTTGTCTTAGGTTTGCTTCATAGGATGTGAGTTTGGAAGGGTAAAGGAAGGGAATGCAGCGAGTTTGCCATAATCTAATGACTGAGAAGGCAGGGGGGAAAACAGTCAGGATACCGAGTCTGACCTGGGCGGCAGAAGTGAAGAAACAGATTGAGAAAGTTGAGGCTAATGCCACCTCTCTGGCTGGATACACACCTCTGTAGCTCTCCTTTGTTCAAAAGCAGTGTGATGTCTAGTTAAGAGCGTGGACTTTGAGGTCAGAAAAATTGAGATTCATGTCTGTGATCTGACCCTTCTTGGCTGTGTGACTTTCAGCTTGTTACCTCTCTCAGTTTTCTTATCTGTCCACTGAAACTTACAATAATTAATGCATGGCATTGTTGCATTAACTTAAAAAAAGTAAATTAAGCTTCCTGGTTTAATAACTGGCACATTTTGTGAACTCCATAATAGTAACAATTTGTTGACTTCCTTTTTCTTAAAGGCCAGTTGGTGACTCTCCCCAGGACCTCTCGTGCAGCTGTTGCTGACAACCCCAGGTAGACTATACCTTCCTGCCTTTCCTGATGGTTATACAACTTACCCTTGCACATAGTTTTATAATGATTTATTTAATGTCTGTCTCCTGTACTTCCTATGAGCTCTTTGAGTTTAGTGTCTGTCTTATTTATCTTTGCAATTCCAGAGATTTTCACAGAACCTAGCACTAATATTCACCAACAAATACTGTTGGATTCAATGTATCAATGGGTTTGAAGACTGTGTCAGGACTACAGGATGACTCTACAGTACAACCAAAGCTACATTTGGATTACACCAACTCCAAGCCAATGAGACATTCAGGATATCTCTGCCCAGAGTTCTAGATGGCCCTGTTGCTGTGGCATAGTTTTGGTCAGTTCCTGAAAGATGAGAGTTAAAAAAGCTACAAACAGCAAAGCAAGGTTCTTTGCCATATCTGATTAAAGAGACCAAATTTAACACTCTCTCCACATAGTGCTGGAACCAATTCAAGTCAGATTAAGGACAAAAGGCTTAAAAAAAAAGTGAAGTGTTTTGTAAGTCTTTTAACTTGATATATGATGGCCACCTCATCAAAACTGAACTGAAAAATTCAAAGTAAAGATTGTTTTTTATTTCTGGAGCCTTTTGAGGCTTCGTCCTCCACTGGAATGTCATTGGAGAGCTTTTATTTAACAAAACCCCAAAATCATTAAGCCTGGCGCCGTCCCACAGCCCCAGAATGCCTCATTCTCAGATAACAAAAGCAGCTGTTGCACACCCATCAGCCCAACCCGGATCAAGAGTCTGGCAGGGTTCCCTTATGCCCCATCTCAGCTGAAAGACAGCTCCTTCATATCCCCAAACTTTATACCACCCACCTGGGTTGAATTGGCTATCAGCCATGGCAATGACTATTCCAGCCTCCGTCTGAGGAAATGTTGTCCTGTGTTCCTGAGGGGTCTGATGATTTTCATCACCATTATGCTTACCTGACTCCCTTTCAGATTCAGAGCACTTTCTCTTTTCCCGTTAGACTTGGGCTTTTGTGTACTTTTCCTTTATTGGAACTGGCAACATGAAGCTATTTAAACACAGCTCCATCTGTCAGAGTTGGGTCCTGCAGGTAGAGTGTCGTGTTTGATTTCAGATTATCATTTGTCGTGTTGTCAAGAAGGACTTGGGGGAGGAAGGGAAAAAAAAAATGCCTGCATTCAAACTGCTCTTTGGTTAAAATGCACAAAGAACTTATTTGCAACTTTAACCACGACTCTGATCAATGTGCCTCATGTTTCTGTACAATCACAGCAACAGTCTCTGTGGCATTCAGAAGGTGGCCCCCAAAAGAATAGAATTTACAATAGAAAGTAGCCTTTAACCCTGAGCTTTGGAGTCTACCTTGGTCATTCTTCATTCATAATGCAACCAAATAGAGCAAGGCTTGTCCTTAGCAGATGAAAGTATGGGTGTAAAGAGAACCAATGAGCCCTTGCTTAACCCAATGATATGTGGAGTGCATAAAACTGGGATGGGCTTCTCTAAAAAATTCTGCTTCTGGGTATCTGTGCCAAGAAGGTGATCTAAATACAGAATGCATTTTAAGCACCGTTTGTCACAGCAGTTTTATAATTACAAGGCATTGAAAACAAGATAAACATCTACCGATTAATAACAGAACAGCAAAACATCGATAATTGCTGAAGCTGAAGGGTGGGCACATGGTGGTGCATTGTGTTGTTTACTTTTCTGTTAGAAGTAATAGTTTTAAAGACAATGTTAAGCAGAGATCAAGATAAAAATGACAGATCTGATGTGATTAGTGAGGATTAAAAATACTAAGACAAATGGCAGAATAACAACATATCAAAAGGTATTGATCACCAATTACACATATGACACAAATGGCACATGCTCTAATTCTTAATGTAACAATAGTAACACAGTTACCAATGCAAGGCTGCCCTAATGAAAAACAGGCACTCCAAGCAAGTGCTGCTTTTGGCTTTTTGCCTTGAGAGTTAACTAGTAGAGAAACGACAGTCTTTAAAAACAGACTTTAAGAGATGAGTGAATCAAAGGGTGGAAAGCTAAAGTTTGCCATGGTGTGGACATAGAATAGTATAGCAGTGCCGCAGCAGCTACAGAGGGGAACTTGAGAGAACTTGGGCAGAAATATAAAGGCACGGAGATGCCTGAAATGTGGGTGGAATGTGAAGCTGATTTGTTATTGTATTCAGAGTGGGGAAAATGATCCCTTTCTCAGACTCAGATTTGAGGAGGGGGCTTTGTTATGGAGGAGAAGGTTTTTCCTTTTCAACCCTGCAACTGCCAGTACCCCGTGTCATGATTCAGGAACCAAGTTTCAGCTGGGTGAGTGTTGCTCCGAGCAACATTTTCCATCCTCTTTTGCTGCTAAGTGTGGCTGTGGGATTGAGTTAGATGTGAGTAAAAAGGATATGGGCAGCTTCGATCACCATCACAAGGATGAATAATACCCTGATCTTTCTCTTCCCTCTGTTTTCTGCTGTCTGGAAAGACTGTTGTCAGAGATAATTTGGAGCTATGCATTGAGGATGACAGAGTCAAACCTTCTCTGAGTTTGGGGATAACTTTGAGAGTCAGAGATCTCCTACCCCATAACAGACTATTATGTAAGAGAGAGAAAAAAATATCTTGGTTGAATACTTTGGTTCTCTTTGTAACAATAGCAAAGAATACTTTGGTTCTCTTTGTAACAGCAACTAATCATATAGTATTCTAATAAATATAGTTTCTTAAGCAGAGTTATGCTGAAGCAAGCTTGTACTGACTCATGAAAGACAACTGTTTATACTCAGTAATATATTTAGCTTGTTGTTGAACTGTTCCTGGGAGTTTTTAAACCAGGAAAATTGGAAAATGCTACAAATCAGGGCTCTATTTTATTTTATTTTATTTTCAAGAGCTGGTTTATCAGTGTACTGCTGAGTATGAGGATTCAATAAGAAAATCCATATAAATGCTTGGCAAAGTGGCCAGAATGTAGTAAATGCTCAATAAATGCTAATAAGTAATAATATTAGTTGCGTTAAAATGAAGGTTAATGTATTGACTCTTCACTCTCAGAGAAAAACTATTATACCTCATTTCCTTTCACCAAATCACACGGGATATTCTTGTGCAAAACAATCCTTAGTGATGCCATATTCTCGCCCACCCATGAATAAGTGAGCCTCATAGCAAGTTTTTACTTCTATTAAAATTTTCGGAGTTGATTATCAATTTATTCAACAAAGTCCTCTTTCTTTTCCCTTAAATAAGATTTAGAAGAATGCAAACCAGAAGGAGTTTGATATTAAAACATGACCTTCAAATCCTTCAAAGTACAAAGGAAGAACTTTTCCAAGTTTCTAACTTTTCTCTCATATTTTCAATTTTGAAGAGACTTCTTAATCCATGAAGTTTTCAGCACAGTTTCTCATCCTTGAAGTTGTTAGCAGCCTCAGAATTACTAGTAAATTTAATTCCAAAATTGATAGCCACTGACAATAAAACAATCTTTAAATGTGTGATCCTTTGTTTATCAGATCTTGCAATTTGCATGTGTCCAAAGATATTAAATGGATAATCTACCCACTTTCTTCTAAAACATACTGATGAGACTGCACTTCCCTTATCAATTGCAGGTTTCTTTCTGCTAAATTGGGGTAGTATTTTAGGCTATTTCTCAGCAAAGCATTTCAGGCAGCTGCTATCAAGCAAAAGTGAAAACTCTTTACCAATTCATCACAATCTAATCTCCCACCACGATAGAAGTCCTAAAGTTTTTCACCACATACCTAGCTTCCATGGCTGGGCTCCTGATAACTAGCTGAGAACTCCTAATCTCAAACACTTTTCCTAAGCTTCTGGTTAGCCCTGACATTCTGGTTTCCATCGTTCTTGATAAAGTCCAAATTCCTTAAGATGGTTTAAAGTTTCTTTGTCTTTCGTCTTTAGTCTACCCTCCGTCCTCATTTGGCACAACTCTTCCTGTGCTGGTCAACCTCTACTAGCCCCTCTAAATGAACTCCATCTGTCTCACCTCTGTTCTGTGCTCCGAGATGCTGACCGCTGCAGACAATATCACAGGGGCTTTCTTAAGGTATGAGTCGTGTATTCTCCTCATTGTGACAACAGCTCCCATCAGGCAAGCCATCTGCATCTGCCTCTCTCCTTAGGTTATAGATCCAGATGTGCTTTTCTATCCTTTGTTGGTCTGCCTGCCCACACTTTTGTAAATAGTCCCTTTAGTAAACTCTTCTTAATTAGCTGTTTTGGAATATCCTGTATCTTTTCTTCCAGAACTCAAGAGGATATGCTCCTTTGATTCTAACACACACAGCTACCTCACTCGCACTCACTCTTAAGATCTTAGCTCGGGTGTCATATTTTCAAGACATTTTTTCTGACCTCTTTCAGCCTAGGTCACTTAAAGAAGTTCCTTCCTTTTCTTCCTAGTATTTATTTTAGTTTATAAGTATGCATACATTTTCTAATTATTTTATGAATGTGCAACTCCCTATTAATATTTATACTCCTTGAAGACAGTGATCATAGTGAGTTTTATTCACCATGATGTCCCCAGCACTTGTCATGATGCCAGGCACACAGTCAGTCAGACTTTGGTAAAAATGATTGAACAAGCATCTCATATGGCCAGGACCTTGAACCTCATCCCAATAGCCTATATTTTCCCTTAAGTCCTAAACAGGTCTCTTGGTGCCAATCTAATATCATTAATCTGATCAAGTCAACGACCAAGCTTCCATTTCAGCAATCCCTGCTTGGATCCTTTTTGGCAATGCAGAACTCATTCTCTCATAAATTATATAATGGTAGAGGTAGCTCCATTGTTAAAAACATTTCCTTATACCGAAATGGAATGTATTTCCCATAAAAACATAGTCTTGTTTTCTAAAGCAACACAGAAAACTTAAAACTATCTTTCTTGAGACAATTTCAAATCTTTGAAGACAGATATCTAGCTCATGCTTTGTTTCGTCTCTTCTTTAAGAAGGTCACCACTCTCTACAAACATTCTTATTCCTTTATTGCCATGATGCTGTTTCCTGTTCGTGCTTTAACTAGCATTTTCCCTGATGAGCTGATTATTCTTCATTCCAACTCCATGACCAATTTTTTGCCCTCTCTATCCTGGGGAATGACTTTCATAGTCAGGAGGCACTTCGTGAGCCATGACCCTGACGTAGCGAAGCGATAATATGCTTTCCAGAAATGAAAGCCCTGCACCATTACGGTGGACACATAATTGTTGGAACTGTCTAGAAATATGTAGCCTCAGTTTTATAGTTGAGGCAGATCCTGAAGGTGTTAGAAATGTAGATTCCCAGGCCCCACTTCACCTACTGGATTAGAAATGGGCCTCCAAAAGATTCATAGACATATTAAAGCTTGAGAAACACTGATGTACAGCCTTCCCACTGCCTCTGTCACATTTTGTACCTAAAATACTACATTGGTCTGTTAGAAAATCTCACCAGGACAGTGTTGGTAAATTTGTTGGTAAATTTACTCTGACTCTTTGCTTCTTTTTCTTCTAGAATCCATAATGACTCCCCTGTGACTCCTTTGTTTGCAATATATGCTTCAGTTTCTAACTTAATTTTTAGATTGGTGCTATAATGGTGGATTTTATGTGAAAATGTATTTATTTACTGGTTATTTCATCAGATGAGTTAGTGTAAGAAATATTCTCACCTGTTGTTATGTAAATTATTTTAATAATTATTATTCAAATTAGAGAGATAATTACCAAGCTTACTTTCAGTTTTAGGGAACATGCTCTAAATCTTTCAATGTCTCCTTTTAAAAAATATTTCACATTTTTGATAGGAAGTTCCTGGCCACACTTCCTGAAGGATTAGCAAAAATAACGTAGACAACAACTAGAGGTGTGTCTTTATCTGTCGTTCTCTATATGAGTCTCTCCATTCATGTGGCTTGCCCTAGTAGAGTAGTGGAGTTCCATTTTCTCTGCAATTGGCATTCCTTCTGGCCTTAGCTTCTTATTCTCCTCTTCAGCTGCAATGATAGGAGTGATACTTTCTTTGCTTTTAAAGGGCTGTGTCTGAAAAGAACCCTTCTTCACCACCTTAAAATTCGGTTTTCCTTATGGATCTTCATTCTTTTTTTTTTTTTTTTTTTGCCTTTGACAGAAGGACAGAAGCCATTTGGGAGCGGAGCAGTTTGATTTCGTCTATCCCATCCATTGCCATCACACCCAAGGTTCAACGGAGCTTATCTCTGATTTCTTTGATCATTTTCTTCTATGAATGTGACTAAAAAGGCCATTCCATTGTCTTTAACCTTCTACGCTCCATTTGGAATTATCCCCTTGGACACTGTATTTATAGACTGAAGCGACCATTTCCTATTGATCTTTAATTATATGATCTTATTCCCTCCTTTTGTACATTCATTACCTTTTAACCTCAGTGTTCACTGGAGAATTACCTGGACACATACATTAATTTTTGATAACCTATTTGGAGTCATTCCTCATTTGAACTAAACCAGAGATCAATTCAGATCCGAACTCTCTGGGATAGCGCTTATTCTCTTCAAAGAGAACAGGTTATAAGTATTTGCATAAAGGGGCAAAACCCATCATCGTCAACATCTCAATTTGCCATTTATGTAACACTCTTCCCCCTAAATAACCAATTAATTAATTTATGTGTCTCTGGTTACTTCTCCCCACACAAATTATCTTTTTTTATTTTTCATTGAGGAATTAAGATGGGGCTCAGAATTCGTACAGATTAAACTAGTCCTTTGATCGTCAACTTTATCTTCAGCCATCCCACTCAGACAGGGTTGAGTACTTACAAGTCTCAAATAATTTATCTCATTCTTTCCGCCAAGAAAACTCCATCAAGGGGCTTCCTGCGCTTAGGCTAGACAAATGACAGTTTGCTAATATCTTAAGATAGGGGATTTGGTGACTAAATTGACAGAAATAGCTCCCTACAAGTTAAGAACAGGACAAAGAGTCATACCTTTATCTTTAAAACCACATTTCCGTATACTATCTGTGTTTTTCAAAGTCTTTGTTTTTTATATAATTTACTCATACTGTTATGATCCCCCAGTCATCTGGGTTTGTATTATTAAATTCCCATGTCATCATGTTATCCCTTTGCACTTTTAGCTCCTGAAATTACTCCTTAAAGGAAATCTCCTGGGACTAAGTTGAGAGTTTTCTCACCAATGGTTTTTCTACATATCTCCTCTACACTTATTTTTCCATTTGCTAACATAAAATACACTCATCATTTTATGGGGAAGCGACAGGAATGCTGTGCATTTTGTTTAATTGCTATGGGTTCGCACTGCATTTCTATGGCAACTGCATTAGGTTTAAAAGCCCTCCCAGACAATACAGGTCAATTTATGTGTAACCAGTTAACAATCAGTGCTATTTTCTGTACTTGATTGTCCTTCTCTCTAAAAGGAGGTTGTTGGGGAAGATGTATTTTAATGTTCTGATTATTATGAGACTTTTTATTTTTCGGTCTCCTTTGATAATATGTTAAACATTCTCTTATAATGTCTTGTATTGTTATTTTGGTTCAAGTATACTTTACAGACCTTTAATGTTATTTTTGTTAAGTGTGAAGTTTAATGAAATTTGACAAATGTAAGTAGTCATGTAACTGGCATCACAACCAAGATATAGAACATTTGTATTGCTTCCAAAATATCTCCCATGTCCCTTTGAGTCAATTCCTTGTCTACAACTGCAGAACTTGGCAACCACTGATTTATTTTCTGTCTCGAAATATTCTCCTTTTCTAGAATGTCATAAAATGAAATCACATAATATGTAGCATTCTGTGTCTGACTTCTTGCACTTAGCACAACGCTTTTGAGATTCATTCATACTGCTGTGTGAATTAGTAGTTTGTTTATTTTTGTTGCTGAGAATTAATCCTTTACATGGATATACTATAATTCTTCATTCATTCACAAGATGATGGACTTTTAAGTTGTTTCCAGTTTTTGATGACTATGAATAAAGCAATAATGAATTTATGTACAGGATTTTGTGTAGACATATTTTTTCATTTATTCTGGGTAAATGGCTAGGCGGGGAATACTGAGTAGCATGGTAAATGCTTATTTAACTTGTAAGAAACTGCCACGTTTTCTTCTAAAGTAGTTTTAGTGGTTTTACCATTTTAAATTCCCACTCCATATTCTTGTCAACACTTTATATTTCCAGTCTTTTGAATTTTAGAAATTTTAGTGGACATTTAGTGGTATTACATTGTGACTTTGATAAACTATTCCCTAGTGGCCAGTTGTAAAGTTTATCTTTTAATGTGCTCATTTGCCATCCATATGCTATTTTTTTGTTGAAGTATCTGTTCAGATATTTTGTCTATTTTCTTTAAAATAAATTACTTTATTCTTAACATTGAGTTGTATTATTTATATATTCTAGATACAATCTTTTTTTTTTAATCAGACATGTGTTGTGTAGTATTTGCTCCCAGTTTGTGGCTTGAAATTTCACATTTTCAATGGTCTTTTTTGAAGAGAAAAATTTACCATAGTGATATAAAAACAATTATCAGTTTTCTTCCAAGACAAAGAACAAATTGTCTTAAGAAAATTTTGTATAATGGAAGGTCACAAATATTTTTTTTTCCTGTAATTTCTTCTTGATTTTTATAGTTTTAACTCTTAAGATACATTTTGTATCATACAAAATTAACATTTTGAGTTAATTTTTGTATATGGTGTGAAATATTTTCCGAAGAAGTGGTTTTGTTTTTGTTTGTTTTTGCTTCTGGGTGTCCAAATGTCTCGTGCCATTCATTGCAAAGACTGTTTTTCCCCATTGGATTACTTTAAAAACTTTGTCAAAAATTAATTGACTTTATAAATGTGTGTCTATATCTCTATACCTGAAATCCCTGTTTTGTACCTCTGATCAATCTACATCGGTCTATCTATATATCTATATCTATCTATATCTATCTATCTATCTATCTATCTATCTATCTATATCTATCTATCTATCTATCTATCTATCTATCTATCTATCTATCTATCTATCTATATGCATATCTATCATTTATATCATGCCAGTACCACACTGCCTTGGTTAATGTGACATCATAGTAAGTGCTGCAGTCAGTTAGTGTGTTTCTTTCAGTTTTTTACTTTTCAAAATTGTTTGCTCTGTGTTCCACTGTTATAATAAAAGCAAACGATACTTAACTGAGTACCAGTTATTCTGCTAACTACATTTGTTCATTTAGGTCTCATAATAACCCCATAAAAGATCAAAAAAATAAGTTACAATGTTCAATAGCAAAGTAGGGTGGCTATAATTAACAACAATATATTGTATATTTCATGACAGCTGAAAGAGAGGATTTGAAATGTTTCCAACATATATAAATAATAAATACTTGAGAAAATGGACACCCAACTACCCTGACTTGATCATTACATAGTCTATGCATATAACAAAATACAACATGCACCCCCTAAAAATGTGCAGATATGTATATCAACAAATACATACACTTATTGTTTTCACTTTTCGGATGATGAATTTAAATCTTAGAATAGTAAATTGACCAAGGTCACATTTTTTGGTAAGTAGTAGACCCAGAATTTGAATTCAAGTCTGTATAACTCTAAAGACTGATCACTCAGGTGCTAAGCTATATTTATGCCACCTTCTACTTACCTAATTTTTTTGTTTTTTAATCCACCATTAGACTGTCAACCCCAGGTAGTGACTCGCCTAATATATGGAAAAAGCTAAATAAATATTGTGATTGAACCATTCTCCTATAGTGTTTAGAACAGGGCCCTGTGCCCAGCTACAAAACCGTTGGATTGAGTTAATTGAGATGTGGTCTCTGTTCTTGTGTTTTAGGATGGATTCAGGCATATTTTCCATATTCTCATTCTTCTGCAGCCCTTGACATTCCTAAAGCCTGAGCTGCAGTGGGAGGCTCTGAAGCAGAGCGGAAAGGGCAGTAATGAAACTCGAATGCTAATAAAGTCCTGGGCCAGGGGCATTTTTGCCCTAGCAGACTGTGATCTATATTTTCAGTGGCCTCCAATGCCCTTTTCAGCAGTCTCTTTACAGCTCATTGGTGGGTAATAAGTCTTGACCAGTATTGGTCTTTGACATAGGTAGTAAAATACAATCTAAAAAGCACCCAATGGAGTATGAAAGTAGCATCAGGACAGTGCAGATGATTTCTGATGTAATATCTTTCCCATCTTGGATCACCAGGTACAAGATCCAGGGGGCAGGAATTTTTCTCACCAGGCTAAATTATTACTTGGAAAAAATCACATTCTCTTTCTTAGATATGGAAACTTAAAAATAATCCTTTTCATAAAGATTTTTTAAAATAGTTATGCTTAAAATAAATAAAATTACCAATTTCTGTTTCACAATGTAAATTTATGGATGTTTTGAAAATAACTGAAGGAAGTTGATCTAGATGCTAAAATAATGGAGTAAAATAATTTAAGGAAATTTGAAGGTACTCAGGGTGTTAGCCTAAGAAAGAGAAGACCAAAGTTGGATCATGACACCTCTCTCCAAAGATTTGAAATAGTCCTTTTAAACATGTTGAACAGTGATCTCTCCAAATTCTCGTACACTTGGAACCTCAGAATGTGACTTCATTTAGAAATAATATTTGGAGATTTAATTAGTTAAGACGAGGTCATACTGGATTAGGTTAGAACCTAAATCCAACAACTGTTGTCTTTTGTTGTCCTTATAAGACTGGAAAAGGACACACAGACAAACACAGGGAAGAAGACCATGTGAAGGCAGAAGCAGAGATTGGAGTGATGCAGCAATAAGCCAAGGGATATCAAGGATTTCTGGGGACCAGCAGGCTCTAGGAAGACTCATGAAGGACTCTTCCCTAGAGCCTTCAGAGGGAACATGGTTCTGCTGATACCTTGATTTCAGGCTTCAAGTCTTCAGAACTGTAAGACAATAAATTTCTATTGATTTTAAGCCATCCCATTTGTTGTTATTTGTTATGAAATCTTTAGAAAATTATTATACAGGTAATTTCAAATACAACTGGCAGAACTTTGTCAAGGTTTCTAGAATTAAGGCAAAGGGAATAAGACTCCAAGTTAACCAGACTCATGGGAAAATGGAATGAGGTGCCTCCTGGACTTGTGAGGATTCCACAATGAAAGTATAGTATAGACTGTTCATCTGTAAAAAAATGTGGCAGAAAAAGAATTCCTAGACTTGGTTGGATTTTGGAATAGATTGGCTCACAGAATACTTCTAGTCTTAACATTCCATGACATAAATAAACACATCCCTAAATTTATCTTTAAAAAACATATTCAAAAGTATTTATTTAATAACAATTTCCAACGATCCTTGATTAGATCCTTTTGTTAGTCTGAAGTTCCCTGGCACAAATCATAAAGGAATTTTTGTTTCTCATAGAAAGCTTATAAAAGACCAGCAACCTGTCTTACAAAAGGATAAGATATCATGCGTCCTTACTGGTAAATGTTTTGCCTAAAAAATTATGCTTTTTTTGTTTTGACATATTTTATTATATAATATATTAAAATTTTACCTCCTGCTTCAAATAGAATATGAATGTTTTAATGTTGTCATTTATCCTGCTTACAGTAGATTTCATTATTGGCCTCAATTATTTACCTTCTTTGTATACACATCCTTTGCTATGTCTTTGGAGTTTCTTTCTAAGAAAGTAGAGTGAATTGGGCTTAGCCTTGTGACTTTTTTCAGTTAATAGGATTTCAGAAGATGTGATACTGGTAGAGACTTGAAATATGCTTGGATGGATGGGTGTGCCCTTTTATGTTTCTGTCTGTCTGCTGAGAAGTATAGGTATGGGCTAGTCCGTTGGTCCAAGTAGGATGAGACGACGGGCATGGGGGATAGACATAGACCTTTCAGTATGGACCCAGGACTGGCTGGTCCCACCTAAATTGTCCAAGTCTCAGACAATCTATGGACATAAGATTAGTGTGATTAATAGTAATTTCATGCCATGGAGTTTTGTTATACAGCGTTAGTCTGGCAATAGCTGAATTCATCAAAATATTAAGAGAATAAACTGAATATCAATATGTTCCCATAATCCCTCTCCTGAATATGTAGTATGTAAGGGGATCAGACTTTTTTTCCAACACACCTGAGTTGAACTCAAATGCCTACATAGGACCTGGCTGTAATCCACAAGCAAACTCAGTCTGTCTACTTCACTGTGTGTTATGCCAACTTGGGTTCAGAAACAGCGCCAAACACTGCTAGATGTGTAATAAGTATCCATTCTCCCTTTATCCTTACTGGGAAAACCCCAACATTGTTTGGATGTGACAACGTACCAGGTTAAAAATACATTTCTAACTCCCTTATGGCTCAGTTGTGTAAAGCAGCCAATTTTTTGTCAGAAGGATGAAAACCACCTGTTGAAGATGGTTGAACAGAACAATAGCAGAAGCTTGATTCTCTAATGGCATCATGAACATGCATGCCATTTTTATCTCTTGTCTCCTGAGAGACGATTTGGTTAAATCACTGTTGTCAAGTTTCTGTTATATGCAATTTTAACTAATACAGAATTTGATGTTAGATAGAGATCAAAGAGTTATAGGACATACAATTGGCTGAGTGGAAGAGGTAGGCTTAAGGTGATGAGCAACCAGATATTGGAAACTGGCGATCTTTTATATGAAGATATATTAGATATGAAGAAAATATAGCTTTGCTAAAGGAGGTGTTTCTGCCTGTGGTTTACAGTATAAATTGACTAAAAGCCCCATAATATGCAGTATGTGCATCAAGCAAAAGGCATTATAAGCACTGCTATGAGGTAGTAGGCCTTGGCAAGAGATTAGATTATGGCTCCAGCCTTCCTGAAATGCCTTTCCTTAAGTATTTTCTGGCAGGAGGCAAAGCTCACAGGTAAAAGGATTGTTTTCTGAAAGCCTATTTTGCATTAATTAGGAGTCACTAAGTGGAGGGCTGGGGGGGAATGGCCAGAGTTCACAGTCAGTTGATAAAAGATAGGGGTCTTCAGGCTAAAAGAGAGTGTTTAGGCAAGATTTTACCTGCACATAACATGTAATTTACTAAGTTTTAGGTATAACCAGGAAAACATTCAGACTTGCCTATGTTCCACCCTTGTGGCTACACTTGACACCTAACCTCAACCCACCAGAAGTAAGTCATAAAAGCTCTGAAGCCCCTGGGAAATGTTCATTTTCTCTAATTCCTATCTTAGATATCGCCTTGGAGAAGCAAACTAGAAATGTTTTTCCCAGAAGTCAGAACCAAAACAGTGGTAGAAAATGAATGAGAGAGATTTACCAAGCATCAGAATGAAATTCTATCTGTAAGCACATCCTGGTATCATTATTTCCCATTATTCCTTTTTCCAAATGGGAATACTTGCTATTGTTATCAGATTCCTTTCCCACTCCTGCATATCAGCTATGTGGTGAGCATAGGTACCTTGGCTTTTCAAAAAATGTTAGATTCAGGGAGAACAAGTGCATGTTTGTTTCACTGGCATATTGTGTACTACTGGGATTGAACATAAGATGTTCTCATTCCCCCATAAGTAGCTTCTAAACCCTCGAATCTCTCCCTGTCTTCTCCTCTTCTTAGTCTCTTCCAACTTTATGTCAATTGAGCTCACTCATATAAGTGAGAACATATGGTGTTTGGTTTTTCTTTCTGAGTTAGTTTACTTAAGATCATGTTCTTAAGCTCCATCTATGTTTCCAAAAGTACATGATTTCATTCTCTATTTTATGTCTGTGTGGTATGTGGTATGCATGTATCACATTTTCTTTATCCAGTCAATCATTGATGGTCACATGGGTTGATTCCCTGACTTTTCTATTGTGAATAGTGCTGCAATAAACATATGAGTGCAGATATCTTTTTTTATATTATGATTTCTTTTTCTTTGGGTAGTTACCCAGTAGCAGAACTGCTGGACAAATGGAAGGTCTATTCTAGCTCTTTGTGACATTTCCATGTTTTTTTCCCCATAGATTGAACTAGTTTACACATCTGTTGTTTTTGATTTTTTAAATTATTACAAAGATGTGGGGTACAATTCAGGGTTAGGTATACAAACGTTGATGAGGCACCCTTGTTGATGAGGTATGCCCCTCCCTCCCCTGGGAGTTTCCCCTAACTGCCAATCCCACCCCCTTCCCCTGACAGTTTCCCACTGCTGCCAATCACTTTCTTATAGTATTATAATTGTTCAAGGCCACTTATGAGTGAGAACATATGGTACTCTGTTCTTTGTTTCTGTGATAGATCACTGAGTATGGTCGACTCTAAAGCTGTCCGAGTTGCTGCAAAGTCCATATGTTTGTCCTTCTTTACGACTGCAGAATATTCCATTGTGTATATGTGCCACATTTTCTTTGTCCAGTCCAGCTTCCATGGGCAACTTGGTTGGTTCCATGTTTTTGCTATTGTGAATAGAGCTGCAGCAAACATACGTGTGCAAGTATCTTTTTTGTAAAATGATTTGAGTTCCTTTAGGTATATTCCCAATAGGGGAATTGCTGGGTCGTATGGAAGGTCAATTTCTAGTTCTTTCAGAAACTGCCACACTGTCTTCCAAAGAAGTTGCACTAGTTTGCGTTCCCACCAGCAGTGTCGAAGCATTCCTTTTTCTCGCCAGCATTGGTTGTTGTTTGTTTTATTAATGACGGCCATTCTTACTGGGGTTACGTGGTATCTCAGTGTGGTTTTGATTTGCATTTCTCTGGTGATGAGTGAGGCTGAGCACTTTTTCATGTGTCTGTTGGCTGCCCATATATCTTCTTTTGAGAAGTGTCTATTCATGTCTTTTGCCCACTTTTTAAAGGGGCTGTTTGTTTTTTTCCTTTCGGCGCGTTTGAGTTCCTTGTGGATCCTAGATGTTAGGCCTTTGTCAGACATACAGTTGGCAAATATTTTTTCCCATTCTGTGGGCTATCTTCCTGCTCTCTTGATGGATTCTATTGCTTTGCAGAAGCTCATTAGTTTGATAAGGTCCTACTTGTCTATCTTATTTCTTAAGGTATGGACATTTAGTATACTGAATAGGAAGTGGTTACCAGTTCCAGTTTTCTGCATTTCTAAATTTCTTATAGTTTGAGGTTTTACATTTAGGTCTTTGATCCATTAAGAGTTAATTTTTGTGTATGGTGATAGGTAGGGGTCTAGTTTCAATCTTCTGCATGTGATTAGTCCCAGTACCATTTACTGAATAGGAACTCCTTTCCCCAGTGGTTATTGTTGGAGGCTTTGTCAAAGATGAGTCAGTTGAGAAATTGAGGCTTTGCTTCTGGAATCTCTATCCTGTTCCATTGGTCTATATGCCTGTTCTTGTACTAACACCAGGTTGTTTTGATTACTTGTAGCCTTATAGTAAAGTTTGAAGTCTGTAAGTGTGATAACTCCTGCTTTGTTTCTTTTGCTAAGGATTGTTTTAGCTATTCATGGTCATTTATGTTTCCATATGAATTTTTGTATTGTCCTTCCCAGGTCTGAGAAGAATGGTGTTGGTAACTTAATGGGTATTGCATTGAATCTGTTGATTGCCTTTGATAGAATGGACATTTTAACAATGTTGTTTTTCCTATTGATGAGCATGGAATATTTTTCCATTTGTTTGTGTCTCCTTGGATTTCTTTGAGCAGTTCTTTTTTGTAGTTCTAATTTTTCATTTGTTTGTGTCTTCTTGGATTTCTTTTAGCAGTTCTTTTTGTAGTTCTCATTGTAAAGGTGCTTCATTTCTCTGGTTAGGAAGATACCTATTTCATTTTTTTGGTGGCTGTTGTGAATAGGATTGTGCTTTTAATTTGGGTCTCTGCCTGTTTGTTGTTGCTGTATAGGAACGCAGCTGTCTTTTGCACATTTGTTTTGTACCCTGAGTCTTTACCAAAGTCCTTTATCAGTGCAAGCAGGTTTTTTTTGACAGATTCTCTTGGATTGTCAAGGTATAGGATCATATCACCAGCAAAGAGGAATAACTCCATTTCCTCTTTTCCTATTTGGATACCCCCGATTTCCTTCTCTTGTCTAATTGCTGAGCTAGGACTTCCAACACAATGTTGAACAAGAGGAGTGAGAGTGGGCAGGCTTTTCTTATTTCAGTTTTGAGGGGAAATGCTTCCAGTTTCTGTCTGTTTAGCAATATGCTAGCTGGGCTTATCATAGATGTCACTTATTATTTTGAGGTATGTTCCTTCTATACCTAGGTGTTTGAGGGTTTTTATCAAGAAGGGATGCTGAATTTTATCAAAAGCTTTTTCTGCATCTAACGAGATAATCATGTGGTTCTTGTTTCTACATCTGTTGATGTATTTAATTACGTTTATGGTTTTGCGAATGTTGAACCAGCCCTGCATTCTGGGGATGAGACCTACTTGGTCATGGTGGATGATTTTTGAGATGTGTTTTTGGATCTGATTTGCTAGAATCTTGTTGAGGATTTTTTTTTTTTTTTTGAGTTGGAGTCTCACTCTGTCACCCAGACTGGAGTGTAATGGTTGCTCCTGGCCACCACAGCCTCAACCTGCTGGGCTCCGGCGATCCTTCCGCCTTAGCCTTCCAAGTAGCTGGAACTACAGGCGTGCGCTACCACGCCCGGCTAGTTTTTGATTTATTGTAGAGATGAGGTCTCGCCAAGTTGCCCAGGCGGGTCTCGAACCCGCGGGCTCAAGCAATCCACTCACCTCAGCCTCCCAAGGCGCGGAATTACAGGCTGAGCCACTGAGCTGGGCTGTTAAGGATTTTTGCATCTATGTTCACAAGGGATATTGGTCTGTAGTTCTCTTTGTTGAATCTTTACCCGGTTTGGGTATCAGTATGATTTTAGCTTCATAAAACGATTTGGGGAGAATTTCATCTTTCTCAATTGCCTAGAATACTTTCAGTAGGTTGGTATCAGCTCCTCCTTGTATGTTTTGTAGAATTCTGCTGGAAAACCATCCAGTCCAGGGCTTTTTTTTGTGTGTGTGTGAGTAGTTTTCATATGACAGAATCAATTTCCTGGGTTGTTATTGGTCTATTTAGTGTCTCAGTGTCTTCTTGTTTCAACCTGGGGAGGTTGTGTGATGTCAGAAGGTCCTCCATTTCACTTAGGTTTACAAGTTTGTTTCCATATAGGTGTACATAGTAATCTCTGATAATATTTTGTATTTCTTCGGGGTCACTTGTGATTTGATGTTTTATATTTCTGACTGTGGTTATTTGGGTTTTTTCTCTCTTTTTCTTGATCAATATGGCTAGGGGTCCATCAATCTTGTTAATTCTTTCAAAGAAGCAGCTTTTTGTTTTGCTGATATTTTCTATGATATTTTTGTCTTCTATGTCCCATATTTGGACTCTTATTTTGGTGATTTGGATTCTTCTGCTAAAGTTGGGGTTTTGGTAGTCTTCTTTTTCCTGCTTCCTTAGGTGATTTGTTAGGTTCTCCAATTGTGATCTTTTTGTTTTCTTGATGTATGCTTGTAGAGATATAAATTCTCCTCTTAGAACTATTTTCATGGCATCCCAGAGATTTTGGTAAGATGTTTTTTCATTTTCATTTGTTTCCAGGAATCTTTTAACTTCTGCTTTGTTTTCAGTGTTGACCCAGTAGTTGTTCAGCATCATGCTGTTTAGTGTCCATGACTTTGTGGGCTTTGGGAAAATGTTGTTGGTGTTCACATTTATTTTTATTCCACTGTGGTCTGAGAATGTGCATGCTAACATTTCAACCATATGAAACTTGTTTATGCTTCAGTTATGGCCAAGAATGTGATTGATCTTGGAGTACGTTCTCTGTGATGATGAGTAGAATGTATATTCTGTGTTTGTTGGATGGAATAATCAGTAGGTATCTATTAAGTCCATTTGATTGAGTGTCAAGTTCAGGTTCTGGATCTCCTTGATGATCTATCTAATGCTGCTAGTGGGGTATTCAAGTCCCCTGCTATAATAGTGTTAGAGTCAATATCTTTTTTTAGTTTATTTAGTGGTTGCTTTATAAATGCTGGTTCTTCTGTGTTGGGTGCATACATGTTTAGGAAAAATATTTCTTTTTGATGGATTGAAACTTTTTTCTTTACGTAGTGTCCTTTTGCATCTTTTTAAATTTTTGGTAGCTTAAAGGCTGTTTTGTTTGATATTAAGATTGCAACTCCTGCCTTCTTTTGTGATCCATTTGCATGGAAACTCATTTTCCATCCTTTAACTTTGAGTCTGTGTGTTTCTTGTAGTGAGATGAGTCTCCTGGTTGCAGCAAATAATTGGGTCATGGTTTCTTATCCAGTTTGCCATTCTTTGTCTTTTTAGTGGTGCATTTAGTCTGTTCACATTCAGGCTGATTATTGAAATGTGATTGCTTATCGCTGTCATGAGGTTCTTATAAAATTTTTTCTTCATTTGCTTATTTTCTTTTGACTTTGGGGTTGATGTATGTGTGTGTTTTCAGGTTTCTTGTTGTGCTGTACTCTCTGTTGATTCTGTGCTCTGCTGTTCTCTTGGGAAGTGTGTGGTCATTATTTTTTTTTCTTTCTTCTGTGCTTAATATCTTTTTAAGTGTCTCCTGTAGAGTTGGTCTGGAAGCTGCATAATCTCTTAGAGATTGTATATCTGAGAAGGATTTTAATTCTCCATCACTGATGAATCTGAGCTTGGCTGGATAGTAAATGCTTGGTTGAAATTGTTTGTCTTTGAGGACTTTGAATATAGAGCTCCAGTCCCTTCTTGCTTGTAGTGTTTCTGCCAGTAGGCCTGCTGCTATTCTGATTGGTTTTCCCTGGTAGGTAGTCTGACCTTTCTCTCTTGCTGCCTTTAGGATTTTTTCTTTTGTGCCTACTTTGTGTCTAAATTATTATGTGTCTAGGGGTTGGTCTTCTCATTTGATGTCTTTTGGGGGTTCTCTGTGTCTCTTGTGCTTGGCTGGTCACATCTCTGGTGAGATGGGGAAAGTTTTCGTGGATTGCCACCTGGAATACATGCTCCAAGTTGCTCTCCCTTTCCCTTTCTTCTTCTGGGATATCAAACAGGTATAGACTTGGCCTCTTGATATAATTGCACATCTTTTGTAGGCTTTCTTCTTTCTTTATGCGTCCTCTTTTTATGTTTTTTAAAAAGATCTTGTTAACTCCATGTTCTAGTCTTCAATTCTGAGATTCTTTCTTGAGCTAGATTAATTCTGCTTTCCATGCTTGTCACCTTGTTATTTATTTCCTGGCTGAAATTTTTTATTGCCAGAATTTCTGTTACAAGTTCTTTCAGTGTTGCATCTTGTCTTTCTTTCTTGAGTCTTATTCACTCTTTCCAACCATTCCCTAATCCCTGTCATATTCTGGGGCTGGCTGTTGGTGACTTCCATTATTTGGGTGCCAAGGTCTGATTTCTCAGGAGTTTTGTCTTTGGTAGACTTGAAATTGCCTGAGGTCCTTTGGTTTTTCTTCATTTGTGACAGATCTCTTATTTTCCTCTTTAGTTCTGTTATTCAGTGCCAGTGAGAGAGGCTTTCCCTTCTGATGCTTGCTCATTCCTCTGTTCTTCCCTGATCCAGTCTCTGAATTTGTTCTATTTTGTAATAGGACAGTGGATGGGTAGCTTTGCTGTCTTTTGTAGTTTTTGAAATTTGAATGAAGTAGGGGATGGGGCACTTGGATTTAGAAACTACTTGCAAATTACAATGTTCACTGATTGTGGTATGTGTTCCCTAAGACCCACTCCCCATCCCCTCTATATGATGATGCGAAGCAGAAACCAATGCAAAAAACAATTGAACACACACACACACACACACACACACACACACACACATACATACCTCAAAACAGACTGGAATAACAACAAAGTGAAACAACAACAACAAAAAACAATATAACGAAGCACACAACCGCTTACCTAGCACAAAGTGAATAGAGAAGAAAAACAGAAAGACCTAAGGAAAAAAAATAATAAAAAGGAATTCAGGTCGAGCCCTTATACATATACTGACACACACCTTAAACTATAAGAAATGAAAATTTAAAAAAAAAACCCAGAAGAATAAAAGAGTAATAACAAACCAACAGCAACAACAAAATTGAGAGATGAACCCTCAGTCATTCACGTACACACATAAACAGAAAATGACAAATAAAAGAAGAAAAAAAAAAGAAAAGAAAAAATATTTCGGGGAGGAGCAGATCAAACCCTCACATACACATTCATGTACAAAGGGAAAATATTTAAAAAATAGATGAACTAACAAACAGTCACAAAATTTTTAAAAATTTTTTAAAAATTGAAAATTAAAAAAAAACACAAAAAACCGGTCTCTTGTGGTAGACTCTGTAATTGTTCCTCTAATCAGGTCTCTCCTACAGAGCCACCTCTTTCACTTTCTCCTCAGTGTCTGAAACAGGGACGGAGGAGGGGCAGCGAAGGTAGGTGGGTCTGCAGTCCTCCCCTCCCACTCTTTTATGGTCAGGGAGATCTCCTCCGGTGGGGAGGTACAGGATTGTCTCTTTCCCAAGTATGTACTCAGGGGAGTTGCCCCAGCTAGCCCTATCCTGGAATGGAGTTCTATTGTGACTGTCATCCAGGCTCCGCCTGGGTTTGTTCCTGTCAGTAGTGGCCCAGCTGTGTGGGTCTGATGTTCAGAGGATTGCTGGGGAGGAGGGGGTTTGGGTCAGCCCCAAACTCACCACTGATCTCTTTGGAGTTTTCCTTGTCCTTTTCTGGCCACATCCTTTGTTCCACGGCTGGATCTGGGTAGGGGGTGGGGCTCCTGGAACTCAGCACTCTTCAGGTACCTCTGAAGTTTTTGCTTCCAGGATATTCCCTCTAGGTCACGATCAGTCCCTGAGTAGTTGATCTGCCAGTCACAGAGATCGGGTCTGTTGCTCCATGGTGAGCAAGTGGAGCACTTTCCTGCTCCACCTTCAAGATGGTGATGGGGTGTCTCTCTTGTCCTCTTCCGTAGTACTTTGGCTCTGGACTCCCTCCACAGCCCCCTGCCAGGCACTGGAGTGGTGAGGCAAACCCGAACCGGTAGTCTCTCTCCTGCTGCGATGGTGAAGGAAAGCCTGGGGTGATGGTTTCTCCCTGTCGCTTTTTTGCAGTAAAACTTTTGTCCTTTTTTAAAAAGAAAAATGGTGCTCAGCTTCTGTGACCTGGGAAGAGCCAGGGACGAAGCAGAGAAGCTGCAGCATCAGCTGTTGCACCAGGGGCCTGGCCACTTGCTCACAAGCTCCCACTTAGACAGTCTCTTCCAGCATTTTCTTCCCAGGGAGGGTTTGTTGATTAAAAAAAAAAAGAAAAAAAAAGAAAATGGCACTCAGCTTTTGCATCCTGAGAATCACTAGAGTCCAAGCCCAGCAGCTGTGGCACCAGCCACTGCACTATGAGAGCCCTGGCCGCTAGCTCCCTGGCCCTTAGTCAATCACTCACATGCCCACTCACCAGCACGAACACAACATTTTCAAACACTCACTCACTCTCACCAGCACTTGCACAGTCTGGCTGGGCCACTATCTTCCTGACCCTCTGATTTTTCTTAATGAGAGCCATTCTTACTGGCGTATGATAATATCTCATTGTGGTTTTAATTTGCATTTCTGATGATTAGTGATGCTAAGCATTTTTTCATGTTTGTTGGCTGCTTGCATGTCTTCTTTTGAGAAGTGTCTATTCATGAACTTTACCCACTTTTTGATAGGGTAATTTGTTTTTTTCATGTTGAATTGTTTGGGTTTCTTACAGATTCTGGATATTAGTCTCTTGTCCAAGGCATAATTTACAAATATTTTTTCTCATTTCATAGGTTTTCTGTTGATAATCCTTTTTGCTGCAGTTGTTTTTTAGTTTAATTAAGTCTCATTTGTCTATTTTTGTTTTTGCTGCATTTGCTTTTGGGTCTTTGTTATAAATTCTTTGTTTAGTTTAATATCCAGAAGACTTTTTCCTAGACTTTTTTCTTGGGTTTTTATAGTTTCAGATCTTATGTTTAATTTTTTTAATCCATCTTGAGTTAATTTTTGTATATGGTAAAAGGTAGAAATCCAGTTTCATTCTTCAGTATATTGCTAACCAATTTTCCCAGCACTATTTATTGACTAGGGTGTCCTTTCCCCATCATGTAATTTTGCCAGCATTGCCAAAAATTAGTTGCTTGCAGGTATTTGGGATTATTTCTTGGTTCTCTAGTCTGTTCCATTGGTTCATGTGTCTGCTCTTGTACCAGTACCATGCTGTTTTGGTTATCGTAGTCTTATAATTTGAAGTCAGGCAATGTGATGTCTTCACATTTGTTCTTTTTACTTAGAGTTGTTGCTTTGGCTATTTGGGATCTCTTTTGGTTCCATATAAACTTTAGGATGGTTTTTTTCTAGTTCTGTGAAAAATGACGTTGCTATTTTATAGGGATTACATTGAATCTGTAGAGTGCTTTGGGCAGTAAGGCCATTTTAACAACATTTTTTCTTCTAATCTATGAACATGAGATGCTCTCCCATTTGTTTGGGTCATTTATGATTTCTTTCAACAGTGTTTTGTAGTTCTCCTTATAGAGTTCTTTCACCTCCTTGGTTAAATATATTCCTAGATATTTTAATTTTTTGTGGCTATTGTAAATGGGATTGAGCTCTTGATTTGGTTCTTGGTTTCAGCATTATTGGTGTATTTTTGTACATTGATTTTGTATCCTGAAACTTTACTGAAGTCATTTGTCAGATCTAGGAGTTTTTAGAGTTTTCTAGGTATACAATCATGTCATCAGTAAACAGAGATAGTTTGACATCCTCCTTGCTGATTTGGATGTCTTTTATTTCTTCTTTTGACTGATTGCTCTGGCTAGGACTTCTAGTACTAGGTTAAATAGGATTAACTTGTCTTTTAATCCTACAGACCAAGAGATTGTGTGTAGCCTCATTCCATCCAGGCAGAGAGGATCACACATCACCCAGAGATCTAGATTTTTAACAGGATTAAGAAACTGGGTGAGACTTCAGAATGTTCTCTTTTGGGAGGGGATGTATTTAGCTCAAGGAGCAGACTATGTTAAATACTACTTTCTTAACCAGCATTTAGACTCTTATTTCTTACCAAAACTTTTCTGATATTGTAGGAGATGCAATGTGTCCAGTCTGAGACTAAAAACTTTCCTCTGTAGCTGGAGATGGCCCTGCATCCCAGATTTAGCATCTAAGATGAATTGATTGAGTGGATATTCCAGAAGATCTACTGTTTTCTTAAGAAAAAAGGATGTCCTGCCATTCACGTACATTTCACCTTCATGAATGTTCCCAACATTTTTTCCTGGAACACAAATGCTGGCGGATCAGACATGCTATCACTATAAGATGAGAAGCATACTAACAATGATAGAAGACTAAGATAGAAAAATGAGAGTCCCTGATAGCTTTATGGAGTCGTGCAGCCTGATTACCTCTCAACTGCTCATCACATTAGCAATAGAAATCCCTATTTAAGTAAGTTCTGTCAGATTTCTCTTATGCAAAAGTGGATATAATCCTAACTGATAATGGGATTTCAAATGCTCAGACAAATACCTCTTCCGGACCTAATACAAATTTAAGTGCTGTTTAGTAATGTCATTTATAGAAAACTGTATAATTTGTAATTTATGTACAGTACCATTATAATTTATACAATTTATAATGGGACTGTGAAAAACAAAAGAAGAAACAATACAGAATACTTTTCAATTAATATTTCTCTTATGATGTTCTGAAGTATATACTAGTTCTAACTGAAAGAATTTGTTTTTTTTCATGAAAGATATTTATTGTTATTACTTTACTCTATACCACATGAGTCAATGCAGCAGACTGCACTCTCTCAACAGCAAGTGGGGACCTTTGCTCTGACTCCTAAGACCCTCAATCATCTGTCCTTTGGAGGGTCCAGTTTCTTATGATGTCTGTGATACCTCGAAAAGAAGAAAATACCGTCCCTGTGCATACCTGTGGTGCTTGGTGGCAAAGAACATCTTGCTCAGATGCTCTATCATGGGTCCCTGCTCAAAGTGTCCGCCTTTCTCCTCTCACTTGACTTTTAGCACTTGATCATGTGTCTCTTCACTATTATGCACAGAATAGGGTGAAGGGATAGGTCTCATGTGTTCATACAAAAATGTCCACAGAAGGAGGGTAGCACATTATCTTCCGGCCATCAGACATCAGCGCAAGTTCAACTTTGCAATTATAGTCATCTGGTAGAGGAGAGTACGTAGATTTATAACAAACACAATATAAATCTCTGTTTTGGGGTTGGAAATAAATGCTTTAAGACAGGCCTCTTTGCCGTCACCCACTTTACTGTTGCTCTGGCCATGGTGGATCAGGTGGTGAGAAACAGAGATGTTCTGAAGTGAAGCTGTTCTTACATTCTGCTTCGAGGCACATCAATGTCCATCCCTCAGGCCGAGGCCTCACTCTCAACCCCCACCCCTGCTTCCATCCGGGTCCTCAAGACCCCGGTGCACCTGAAAGAATTTGAGCAAGATTTTTTTCAAGCAGAGGAGTGAGGTGTCTTTATTTGACAGGTCTGAAGATGCCCACATAACCACTCTTTTATTTCTTGGATTCTACCAAATAGTTATTTCTTCAAATTCAAAAAAAGGAAATGACCTTAAGACAACAGGTCAGACACCTTCCAGATTGGCTGATCTTTCCTCATTACCTGGCACTTGGAGCTTGTCTGTTTTGGATCCTCAGGTCAGAGAGATGCTCTCTTTCCAGAGGCAGATAAATTGGATATCCATATAAATCAGATATCATTATCAGCAATATGAAAAAGAATATTCTTATATTCCTATTTTCCAAAGTCCAGAAGTATAATATCAATCATTCTTAAGCCTCCATTTCCAGATGTCTTCAAATCTTTTTAGGCCTTATCTAGAGGTGCACGGATGATGGTAAATTTTGATGACTGATTTTCTGCATGGTCTAAGCATTCGCTGTACTACTTTTTATTAGAAAAACCACAAAAAAGTGTGTATTAGAAAACCACAAAAAGATTTTTCTATGGGGTAATCTACAAACCAGGGCTTATTGTAAATCTAAAAGAGTCAACTTCCAACATCCATGACAAATGATCGAATGAGAACTCTCAGAGAAAAAGTGCTCTCACACATAAAATGAAGCTATAGACACTGGGGAATTTCTATTTGAGCCAGTGAAATTGGTTGGATTTGTTGCTGGGAATTTTTTCTTGTTCAGAGGGTTTCTTGGAAAATAGACACCAAGTCAAGAATCAAATAAAAGCAGATCAAATTTAACAGTTGAAGATGGTTATAGAGTTGTCTATACCAGACCTTCAGCAAACCATTGCTCTTATGACTTCACTTGATGGGAGAGCTACATGAAGGCAGATGTGATGTCACAGCCCCTGTGCTTTTACATTTCCTCCCAGTAGTGTTTGGTTTCTGATCACAGTGTAGGTAAAAGTAAGGCTATACTCACACCTTGTTTTCTTCTTCTTTTTTTAATCTCAATGCATGACTTTAAAAAAGGTATACTGGGTAATCTTCCATGACACTTAATTTCCATGCAAATAAATTTGGTGGTGTCTTTAAGCACAAAAATGACAGAATTGAAAGTGCTATGTTTTCTAATCAGGACTGGCATGGAAACTTGGAGACTGGAGAAAGGCTAGGAGTCAAATCTTATACAGTTTTACAGATGTTATAGTGCCTAGATGATTTTAACAACACAGAACGCCTTTGAACTTTCAGGACAAATGGAGACAGTTAATCTTGATTGATCTACAAATCTGTACATCTGTTAAACAATGGGAGATAAGGAATGTGTGCTTCCTTCATCAGACGAAATATATCTAAATTTTGTAAATGAGACAAAACTTCTCTGGTTCTGACAGAGAACATAGGAAGTACGAGTGGAGGGGCCCCTGGGTGCCATCCACTTGACTGTGTCTTAATTCCTGAAGCAGCTGCAAGGTTGTTCAAAGAATCATGCTGCAAGTTTGTTCAAAGTATTCAAGAATAATGGTTTATAAACCACTTAGTTAAAACCTCCTATTACACTGCAAAGGCACCTGAGACATACAGATGACTAGTATTTGCATTGTGCTTCTAACCACTTCATGTACTTATGTGTTTCAAGATTGACATTCAAATTTCCCAAGCAGCTAGAAGAACAATGCTTCTTCATTAACACCTTTATTTGGGTAGTGGAGATCCACGATATGGAAGAAATAGAATCAGGTGTTTCAGTTGGCTTAATCAGGGAAGGAGAAGGAGACTTTTTCGGGGACTGAGAAGACCAAGGTCTTGGAGTCTCTGATAAGAAATGGGATGAGTGCATGGTATGCTGAGGTCTTAGTCTAAGGGCAACATGGAATTTCAAGTTACCTTGTCTTTAGACATAGCAGAAAAGACTACAGTGAGGCCATCACCAAGTCAGCCCAGAGCATCAGGACCCAACAGATAAAAGAACATGCTGGGGGCAGGAATCCCCAGTGGCAGTAGGAGCAATAACTAATTCTAAATCTTAATTAAGTTTTAAGAATGAGAGCATTTTCCATCCCACGTACATGCCTGAGTATCTATGTAAGTTTAGACATGAGGCCCTCCCATGTGACAGAGATGGAATTTTTTTTCAACCTTGACTAGGGAGGATCAATGTGAGACTGATCTAAACATTATGGGGCAAATTTATAAACCATTACAATGTGAGTGGCAAGAGTATCCATTGATCAATTCTTAGTTATTCTGATGTGGGTCTTGCTCTTAGGGTCTTGAAATCTCACATCTCAGCATTAGATTGCTCAGATGTATTCCTCCAATCCTGCATGTCTAACTTGTTTTATCCATTGGATGTTTTCTGAATGCTCTTGAGGACAATGCCACATATTACATTCTGTCTGTCTCAGGGTCCCTTGTTTGGGCTGTCCTATACCCCAAGGGCAGAGACATTTTGTGTATAAGGGGTCACATAGGCAAGAGTCTGGGAAGGTAACTGTCTCCATGATGGATCACAGTAAAGACAAAATGGATTTGTCTGTAGCATTTCTATTAAACCACGGGAGATAAAGGACTTGTACTCCATCTTCTCCAAATATTCAGAAACTTACAGTGTTTAATGACACAGACAAATTCGGAGGACAGGAGGAAAGACAACAATGCAAACTAGAGAAGCAAAGAACATTGAGTGAAAGTCATTTATTTCCTAAGCAATGAAGACATTTGTCTCTATCCAGCAATGCATCCGTTGATCTATTGTTTTCCCCTGGGAAAAAAGAGAAGTGATACCCCATGGCCAGAGGGAAAATGGGCCCCAGATGCCCACAGATCTTACCTGCTCTGGCAGGTGTGCTGGCCTGTGGGCTTCTCCAGCTGCTTTGGAAGGTAAATTACTGGCAAAGGTGGGAACACCTCTGTACTTTGTGTCATTTTCAAAAGCTGCAGATTGTCACTGCCCAAAGAAGGATGGAGATCCCTCACTCCAGCAGGAACTTGTAATATGACAACTTGTATTGAGAGGCTAATGACATCTAAAAATTTTCTTAACACACATTTTCCCTTCTAACACTTGATTTTCTTCCTTTGACGGTAAAATTCTTCTGAAATATGAAAGATATATGAGAAACGTAAAGATAAAGAAAATAAAATCAGTTTCACCTCATTGAGCTTTATCAAATCATTTTGAAGAACATTTACTAAAACGGTTGCTTTTGGTATTTCCCTTTCTGCTCTCACTTCCTTCTCATTTTCCTTTCTTATAAATAATCCTTTCCTGATTTGTTGGCTATTGAATTCATGCATGCATTTATCCTTTAATTTACTTATGCAGGCTGGGCTCGGTGGCTCAGCCAGTAATACCGGCACTTTGGGAGGCGGAGGCGAGTGGATTGCCTGAGCCCAAGGGTTGGAGACCCACCTGGGCATCTTGGCGAGACCTCGTCTCTATAATAAATCAAAAATTAGCTGGGCATGGAGGCGCGTGCCTGCAGTTCCGGCTACTTGGAAGGCTGAGGCGGAAGGATCGCCGGAGCCCCGCAGGTCAATGCTGGGGTGGCCGTGAATGTGCCACTGCACTCCAGCCTGGGCGACGGAGTGAGACTCCAACTCAAAAAAAAAAAAATTTACTTTTGCCTATAAGTAAATATATCCAAATAATATACATATTTCAACCTTTTAAACATTATAGACTATTACATATGGCATATTGTAACTTAAAGTTTTTGTTAAATTTTTTTTGATACGTGGTTGTTAATTTCATATAATTGGTTATATTTTATTAGTATTGTTATTTAAGGATATTATTGGTTTTTGCATCTAGCAATATTACTAATTGTTATTAATATACAGTTTATTTGTAGGTTCTTTTGAGGTTGTTACAGCAATAATCATAAATTTGCAAATATTAACACCTTTTAAATTCTTATACTTCTTTTTCCTTTCTTTTGATTTATGGCATTGTCTAGGACCACTGATGTAATGTTGATTCTAAAAATGAATAGAATAGAAGGAATAGATGACATATTTAATTATTCTCTAACTTTAATGAGAAAGTTTTGAGGTTTCACAGTTATCTATAATATCAACTAAAAAATTTGATATCCTTTGTCAGGTTAAAGAATTTCTTTTGCATTCTTAGTTTGCTTAGCGTTTTATAATGAATGGCTGTCTCATTTTATCAAATACTTTTTCCTGTGTTTATTGAGGTGATATGATTTTTTTTCTCTTTGTTCTCTTAATATGGTTGAAAATAGATTTTCTGATGTTGGAACATGAAATTTACTTTTTCTATAGTGAATTATATTAAACAATATTTTACTTTGGGATTTTTCATCTTTAACAGTCTCATTCAAAACTACAACAAATACACATTCTTTATCAGAAGGAGTATTACAAATTTGTGAAGACCATGTATGAGAAAAATAAAAAACATTTTTAAAGACTATCAAAGATTACTTGAATATACAAGAAAAGTTAAAATTATAAATAATGATTTTCATGTGAAATTAGTTAACACATTTTATTTCTTACTTAAAGCTTATCTTATTTTAATAATTTTTTATTTGTATAATTTCTTCAATGGCTTTTAACACAAAAGATGTCATTACTTTATGACTTGATAAAAATTCACCTGTAAAACTACCTAGTACTAGTGCCCTTGACCTTTACTAAGTATGTTGAAAAACTCTTTGTCTTGGTTTAGATTCATGAAGATGGACAAAGAGTTTTATTATTCTGTTTCTGCATTATGCCTGAGGATTTTAGGATAGTGAAACAAGTTCCATAGGGTAATATGTGAAATAACTGATAAATGCCCTAGTAAGAATGAGGGGTCAAGTAGGTTCAGAATGTACCTATTGCAATAACTTATGGGGCTTCTCTGGTTTACCAACAGTATGTTTATTGGAATTCTGCTTTTATAAATTGAGCTTATTTTAACTAATGAGATTAATAATTAAAATAGTATAGACCTTCTGCATATGACATGTGTATATACAAAATACATATAAATACTTCTGCCATATTTATTTAGAAAATGTAATATGGAAGACATAATAACAGTACAGTGATAAATAAATAAAATGTGTAAGGAAACTCTTTACATGAATTAAGGAGACCTGGGTTCATAATATAGCTCATTAATAATTAGCTATGTGGCCCTGGTTGAATAACTTTTATCCTTTTAGCCTCAGTTACTTCTGCTATGCATGAGAGAGTTGAAAACAGTGCTCTAAGATCATGTGGAGTCTTAAAGAGTTTTGCCCAGTCTACCCAAGAATTGCCATCATTCAGGATTCCAAGTATAGCCAACTTTTCTTCTATTAATACATGCTTTGGTTTGTGTCAAGCTCTGCCCCACCTACTTTATAGGGGTTAACTGATTTAGTTTGATTTAATCATTACAGCTCTACAATTAAATATTATGATTGTCTACATTTTTCAGATGAGGAAAACAAAGCAGAGATGGGCTATAACTGGCTGAAGGTCACACAGCTAGTAAGTGGTGGAGCAGGATAGTTTGGCTCCAGGGCCTCTGATCTCAAGTCCTATACCATACTGCACTTTTTTTTCTTTGTAAGATGTATCTTGAACAAATGGTCTTACAGCTAAAATTTCAAAAAATATAGAGATATTGAAATTCTATAGTTCCATAATTTAAAGTGTGCTGGCTCATCATAGAAAGGAAGCCACTATCAATCCTGTGACTGTGGAAAACTCTGCTCTGACTTTGATGTGATAGTCTTGTAGTGATTCATAAAGAGAGTGTATGATCGCCTTCCTCTAGAGCAATGAAATGTCTCTCTAGCTTATGAATACCTATGTCACAGTAGATATTCATAAAATATTCATGTGTAATTTTATTGGCCTTGTTGGTCTCATTGGCCCCAAAACAGTATTGAGATAAAGAAGAATGAAAAGTAAGAAAAAAATGAAAACAAAAGCCAGTCAAAAGCAAGGGCTTTTTGTCAGACAGAGCTGCATTAAAGTCCTAGCTTTGCCAATGATTGTTAGCTCTGAGACCTTGGGAAAAGGAATTAATATTGGAGTAATACAATTTCCTTACTTATAAAAAGGGACTAATGATTTCATCTTTTTCATAAGGTTCCTCATGAGCATTAAGAAATAAAATGCATATGAAACTCCCAATACAGTACCTGGTATATCACTGATGCTCAATAAATATTATGTTCTCTCCCTTTGCCTTTCACAGGGAGATTGTGTGCCAGTGGTGTTATTTCCTCAATCAGCCAGGTTGGGAGCTGTAATTGACTGAATGACTCCTGCTAGGCTAGCCTCTAATTTTTGTGCCTCTTCTATCAGTCAGTCTTCTGAGTAAGCTAGGTATTTATTTCCTTTATTGTTATAGTTCCTTAGATTTTCCTTCAATTTACAATTAACTGAAAAGTCAGATCCGTATGTGCTGTGCTGTCTTCCTCCGGGATACCCTTCTAACCTATTATCTTTATTCCTCAGCACTTGTTCTCAAATTTTGTGTTCTATTTCGGCAAAGTTCCCTTGAAAATAACCTCCAAAGCAGTGTAGCTGAGAGTTGAGCATGGCTCTTAGTCCTTGACTGGTGAAAACGAAGATCCAATTGTCATGGGGTGAAAATTCTCTCTCCTGTGGATATATTCAGTGCTGTTTTATCTTTTCTTTAAAGAAGTCTAAAGAGAAAAATCCTCCTTTAAGGTGAAAGATATTTTATGAATTAATCAAGGACACATATTTATCTAGACCCTTTGCAAGGATAAAGCATAGCTGTTGCATTATAATTTCGAGTGATAATTACCCAGATGTTTAATTGCTTGAATGGCTGAGGGCACATGCTCTGATCACAATACATAAAACTCCAAGTGTTTTGTGTTCAATCTTTTATTTTCCAGACAATACTATACATTCTAGAGTTAATCTTAACCTTGATAAAACTGATCTACATTATTTAGTCTTTAATTAAACTCATATTTGTTGATTGCCAACTTTGTGCAGACACAATGTGAGGAGGTTCTGAGTTACAAAAGTCATCAAAAACCATGGGCAATACTTTTGAAGCTGTCCTTCAAGAACCAAGGCTATAGAAAAACCTGTAGGAGCACATGGACTAATGTATTCTGGAGTTAATTTTAAGGAATACACTATAGACCAAACACTATCAAACCAAGAGATGATTAGAGAAATTTCAGTGCAACGAATGGTAGTGAGCATTAAATACATTTAATTATAGATGCCGGATTAATTCAAAAGTGGATACATGAGTAAAACAAAAGGAAGTAAATGCCATATATATAGAAAAAATAGAAATAATTCGATTTAAAAAACAGAAGGGAAGAAAGGGAAAATAGAATAATTTCTTAATGATTGTTACCAGGTTGACAACTATAAGCAGAAGTCAAAGGATATCCTTTAAAGCTGATAAACCAAGTTGTAAAAACCTAAGTAAAAGTACTAAGTGCATCATGAAAATTAATATATAAAAGCAACCACTAGAATGGAAATGCAAATCTTCCTGAAAATTAAAATTAAAAAATTAAAAAGAGAAGAGTCAGCAGAGTACATAAAGAAATATAGTTAATATAACTTAATACCCACAGTAAATAGAAGTGGATTGAGACCAAACTCTTCAGTCATGTATTGATATGAATATAAATACTTTAACTCACTTATTAAAATAAAATTATTTTCAAGTCAGCCTAAACCCCACTCTATGCCATAAGTAAAAGACAAAATACAAAATGTGAGAAAATAAAGGCATGGGCAAATGCGTATCAGGTAAATGAAAACAATAAGGAAATAGGAGTTGCAATCCTGATACCAGACAATGTAAAATTCAGGCCCCAAAACATTATTTGAGATGAAGAAGAATACGTTTATACTGCTGCAGATGACAACTCAAAATAATATTATAACAGTTATGAATACTATGCATCATGTAATATGGTATTCACATTTATAAAGCAGAAACAACAGGGCTACAAAAGTTGAAATATGTGGAAACTTACTAATAATAGAAAATTCTAACAGCTCATTCTAAGTTTAAGACAGGTCAAGTGAAAAAAATAAGTAAGGATATAGAAAACCTAAACAACATGGTCAATGAGTTATGGCTACTGTGTTGAAACTGACTCATACAGTATGGCTTGTGAGAATGGATTCTGCACTTTTTTTTCCCAGCTTCATGTTCAGTGACAGCACATGGTAACTTAAAATTGGCCATGGTGGCAGTATTTGTACCACAAAAATTCACAAATGCTATAATCAAAGACTTTTTTCTTTTTCCCTGAGAGCCAATATACCAGCATACCTAGATATATGTCAAATCTACACTCCTTAATAGAAAATACCTCATGAAATATTAAATATATAAGCATATACATATTAGGCACAAATAAAACTAAAAATAATAACAAATTCAGAAGAAAAACTACTCTTCTACCAAAGCGTTCTTGTGTAATAAAACAAGTATAAAACACAATTGCAATTAAAAAATAATAACAATAAAAATTAAAATACAACATGTTAAAATCTGTAGGATGCAGTTAATTCAATGATGAGAGTAGAACTCAAAGCTTTATATAATTACATCAATTAACAAAAAATTTTATTCATATAAAAATAAATAATAAAAAATAAACTAAATTCAATTCAAAAGATAGTAAAAAATAAAATAAACCAAAAGAAAGAGCAAAAAAGAAATAAAAATGACAGAAAAACAAATTAATCAAAATACCATTTCTTTGAAAAAAATAAACAAAATAGACAAACCACAAACTAACTATGACTGAAGAAAAGGAAAATGTACACATAACAGAATAAAAAATAATAAAAACCAGAAGAAATTAAAAATAAGCAGTTCATATAATTTTATATAAATAAATTTGAAAATCTAGAGAAAAGGAATATTTTGCTACATATATACAACTTATAAAAAAAAATTGACCTCGGTCTAAACTGAAACCTTAAATATACAAATTTCCATGAAAAGAGAAATAATGTCACCAACAAGCAAACAACAGCAACAACAAAGTATAACCTCTAGAATGGCTACAGGCCTACAATGGTTTCATGGGAAAATTTTACCAAAATTTTATACTAGGTAATCTCAGCACCAGATAGCCATTTCCAGAGTGTAAAACAATTATATATACAAAGAAAGTACAACGTTGATACCAAAACCTAATAAAATAGCACCGAAAGGAAATTATATACCAAATCAATTTTAATTTTGAATTTCAATAAAACTATAAATAAAATATTAGTATGATAATATTATACTATTTATGATGTAAGACTCATTTATGACAGAATAATTTCATTTACCTTTTCTGTTATCTTTTGTGTTATTGTTGTCATGTAGTTTACTTCTACATATGTTATAACTTCACAATATGTTATTACTTTTCCTTTAATTAGTCAATTCCCATTTTAAAAATGAAGAAAACAATGAAAAATAGTTTTTTATATTTACTCATTTTTTTTATTGTTCTTTCTTTTCCTAGATCAGATTTCCCGTGCGGTGTCATGTTTTACTCTCTGAATAAAAGCCTTTCACATTTTAAAGATGATGGTGATATGATGGCCCCCTCCAAACCTCACACTGAAATTTAAGTGACAGTTTTAAAAGGTGGGACCTTTAAGAGGTGATTAAGGTCATGAAGGTTTTGTCCTCATAAATAGATTAATGCAATTATCACATGAGGGGGTTCGTTATCACTAGAGTTCAGCCTCCTTTTCTCCTTCTGTTTCTCACGTATACTTCCTTTCCATATAATGCTGTTCCATCATGTTGTGATACAGCAAGAAAGTCTTCACTAGATATGGCTGCTTCATCTTGGACTTCCTAACTCCAAAGCAGTGAGTCAAATAAACTTCTTTTCTTTGTAAATTACCCAGTCTCTGTTTTTCTGGTATAGCAGTAGATAATAGACTAAGATATATGGTCTACTAGCCATAACTTTATTAGTTTTCATTTACTTGAAGATTCTTTCATTTTTTTCTTTTGTGAATATAAACTTTTAAGTTGATATATATGTGTGTGCGTGTGTGTGTGTTTTTTTTAGAAAATTAGTGACATTTGATACATGGTTTTATGTTTCTTAGGTTGCTTTAAACACTTTTCTCTTTACCTTTAGCTTTTTTGTTTTCTTTTGTTTTTTTTTGAGTTGGAGTCTCACTCTTGTCACCCAGGCTGGAGTGCAGTGACACGCTTATGGCCACCGCAGCCTTGACCTGCTGGGTTTAGGCCATCCTTCTGCCTCAGCCTTCCAAGTAGCTGGAACTACAGACGCATGCTACCATGCCCGGTTAGTTTTTTTGTGATTTATTGTAAAGACGAGGTCTCATCAAGTTGCCCAGGCTGATCTCGAACTCCCAGGTTCAGGCAATCCCTCGCCTCAGCCTCCCAAAGTGCTGGGATTACCGGCTGAGTCACCATGCCCAGCCTCTTTACCTTTAGTTTTATGCTTTGTTAGTATAGGTCTATTTTAGATTTTTCTTTAGTCGCAAAGCAAATTTGTTAACCGTCATATGTAGTCTTTAATTCTAAGATGTGGACCTTACAAAGTTTCATTAGAAAACTTGAAGTATTTACTGAACCCCTCTAATTTGATAGGACTCACACTCCAAACTCCATCTGCTGAAACCTCTATTAAGCTCTTTCAGCTTTTTAGCTTTATTTTCTCCTTGATTTGTCTGGTCTCTCTTAAACATGGCCAAGGAATGAGGAGAGTTTATATGGAAAATTTGGAACCTTTGAGTTTTTCTTCTATGTAGGCTTTCCCCTCAATTTTTGCAACTCTGGAAGTCCCAAACTCCTTCTCTAATTCCTCAGACAACAAGATTGTGGTTCTCTGCTTGAATTCTAGCTGTTCAACGCCCTGTGATGAGGGGTGCCATCTGGAGAAAAGCGGAATATATGTGAGTTTCACTCATTGTGGTTCTTGGTTTTCAAGGATTAATCTCTGCCTGCAGAGATTCCAGTGATTCTCCTATTTTCCATTTTTTTAGTTGTTATCGTTAGACCAAAATAAGTTACCTCCCCATGACTAGAATCAAAAATTAGATTGTAATATATAGAATAAAATGTCATAATTCCTGTTGATAGCTAAGATATATATGTATACATCTATCTATTTATCTATCTCTTATATATACATATGTGTGTGAGAGAGAGAAAGAAGAAAAGATAGCTTTTTATTTTTTTCCAAAGGAATGAACAACTTAAGAAGTTGCTTCTTTGCTTCTCTGCCTGTCTGTCCCTTCCTAGAGGAAGTCACGCCTCAGCAAGGTGGCTTGGCCTCTGGCAGCAGATTCTGTAGCAGCTATGAGTTCACTGCTGTCACAGTGACCCCTATGGTGTTTTCAGTACTGTGTTGCAGTAAAAACCTCTTCAAGGTTAAAAAAAAAAAATTGCTACTTTGCAATTCCCAATATGAAAATTATTTTGGGCATAGGCCTTTAAAGACAAAAGGCTGTTGGAACACAGAATATGTCCATAATGTTACAGCACTAAACCACAAATAATTTACTCATTACAATTTTTAAGAAAGAAAAAAGATGAACAATAAAAATAAATTTAACCTGAATCTAATCCTGACAAAAAGTATACATGTTTTAACTATTCATAACGTTGGAAAGTAAAGGATAAAGAGAAAGATCATGTTATTTGCAAAGGATTAAGTTTAGATTGATAACAGGTTGAATACCAGAACATGCTATTTCAATATCTTTAAAATCTAATAGAAAACATTTGAACCTAAAATTCTATTTCTAGGAAAGTTTTCAAACAAGCTTAAAAGCATTATATAAAAACCATTTGGGACATATAAGAATGCAGATACTTTTTTTTCTCCTAGACATCCTATATGAAAAATAATACTTTAGGGCTTGCTTCAGGAAAAAAGGAAAGCAAAATTTAATCCTGGGAAAAGAATGACAGTAGATGCCAGACACAGTGGCAATTAACTATGTCCCAAAGGAAGTGAAAGAAATGAGAAAAAAATATAATATCCTTTGGGTATAGATACTTAGAAAATTTTCCTTCAACCAATAAACTGTTATGGCATATAATTGTGAAGTTGTAATAATGAAATGCTAATTTTTGGTTTGTTTATGACTTTGTCACATCCGAAATACAAAGTATGGGAGATTAAATGTTAGTTTCATATTAAAATCTAAGTATGAACATTGAAAATATAAATATAATAACAAGGACACGAGGAATGCATTCGTAGATGAGAAGTGTAGCAAAGGAACATTACCTAGGCTACATTTCTTATTTTTGATGACAGGACATCAGCAGATACTCTCAAGTTGGTAAAAACCAATAGATGGCTAAGTTTTATTTAAAGCCATTAGTATGAAGTCTAGGATAATTGAAAACAGGGTCTTGGTATTATCTCAGGGTAGTGTGAACAAGATTGAGGGATAAGAAGATTCACTTTGTTTCTTCATTCAAATTATTTTAAAAATAAGATCATGCCTTATTTTTGTCATTAGAAATAAAGACTAGTTTTTTAAAAAATGACTATATTAATTATAGTTATCCAAACCCTGAAATACTATGCAGCAATTAAAAGGAATAAAGTAGAGCTAGATACCTTGTGATCTGGCAAAATAGCTGCTGTGTCTTTGCTTAGTGAAAAAAAACCAAGCTGCAGAGGAGAACTGCATACTTTTAGTGCGTAAAATCAATATGCATATGCAAATGTGTGTGTTTACATATTTCATATACTAAAAACTTTTTGGAGAAGAAAAACTATTAAGCTCAACAGTGAGAACTCTGAACTAAGTGGTTCTCAGAACCCCCACAATTCCCATTAAATTATCAACAGTACTGCTGGCAGACTGGTTCCAATCCTGAACCCAGCCCAGGACCAGCTGAGATGCTAATAGAAGGAATCTCTTCTTCCTTACTTATTAGCATTTATTCTGACACCTTCCTTCTTTTTTCATTCATACATTGAGTTGTTTTGCTTTGTAGTCTACAACTCTGCCAATTTTATGTAAATTTGAGTGCTTGTTTTATCAACAGCTTACTGACTTAGATCAACTATTTGACATCTCTTTGGTTTACTTAATCCTGTGGCTATGGGGAATAACTAAGACCCTGGTTCAAGAGGTGACCTTGGCTAAGTAAGTGTGCCTCTGCTTCCTTGGTGTGCTTGGTTTCTCTATTTGACACACCAAGGTCTCTGAGCTAGAAGACTCCTCAGATCTCTACTGGTTTCTCTATCATCTGACTCCATGTTCTGTTTTGTGAGTAACTTACAAGGGTTTTGAGTTTTTTAGAAACAAAGTATAGGACCAATAGGAAGGTTGACTGACAGAAAGTTTAAGCAGCACTAGCAAATTCTACCATGAGTTCTTCAAATGTCCAACAGGAAATATAAAAAGGCTAGGTTACAGCATGTTGGCTAGGATACAGCAAGTTGCATCCACACTGGAATAATACCATGTGAGGTAATACTTGGCTCTGAACACTTGTTCAAGTGCATTAATTTGACAGCATGCACGAGCTGTTGACTCTCTGCTAAAGTCTACCACTGTCTGTGGTTCGTTGAGTGCACAACTGCTCTGATCGAGAGTAATTCCATGCCAGGCAGCTGTGGGATGAACAAGTTATACACAGCCAATGAAACCTGAAGCCTCATCTGCTGATCAGTGAGTGCTGTGGGAGAGAAATTAAAGTGGAGGAAGGTGCATATTGAAAGAAGAAGGTGATGAAGGGAAGAAATGAGCTGATATTAAGAGGTGGCAAAAGTTATGGGAAAATGCGTGGCATTTTATTTAGAAACAAATGAAACACATTTGGATCCAATTGCAGAGTCCAGGACACAGATAGAAAAATATGTTCGCTAAAGGAAGGTAATGCAAAGCTTCTGGAAGGCGAGAGAGAGTTAATAAGCTTTTTTGAGAGTGCTTAATGAGTATACTGATCATAAAATACATGAGACACCAAAGAAAACTGAAATCTAGGCTGAAATCTAGCACTGTACATTTAACATCTATTTGCTGGTTGCTAGTTGGGGCAGGGAGAGACAGCATGGGCTCTGAAGACAGGGGTTTGGCTTGTATTTGCAAGAGGTTATGTCTTACAACAAATATCTAGAAAATAGTAAGAAGAGAGGGCAATTAGGTGATGTGGCCAACGTCAATATTTCAAACCACAGCTAGCCTTGTGTGGGAATTCTGACCCTTACAATCATCCTCTCTATGGAGGTCAATGTCGAGCCACTCAGAAAAAAGTCATTATGGGTATCAATCTATTCTCCTGTTTGGCAAACATACTTGCTCCTCTGGGCCATCTACAGGTCATACACCCCCGCCATCTCTTCCTCCTTCCACTTGTCAAGGAGTCCTAACATAAGAAAATGACAACAATAAATGTCTCCTAAGGAATTGTACAATCCAATCTTTTCATTTCTCAGGTTATAAAATTAAGCTCAAAAGTAATCTTTCCCAAAGCATTCAGTTAAGTCGTGGTAGAACTTAAGCTCATTGGTTTTCTTTTCTCTCTATTGTTTTTTACTATTTATATTGTCTTACTTTAATACTTAGAGATATATTTCAAATATTATTCATATTCCTTTAATATTCTTAGTTCTTTGGAATTCACTTTATGGTTTATTAACCTCGTTCTGTCAACAGATGATGGGATGACTACTATATGCCTTCATAAAGCTTATATTCTAGAGTGAAAGACACAAAGTAAAAACAAACAAAAAGTAGAATATAATGTCTAGCTAGTCTAGAGCAAACTAGCTTTTAAAGCCAAGTTATTTATGTAATCATTTATTTATGTAAATGGGGGTTAATAGAAACACTTTTCAAATGAGCACTGTTTGCTTCCAGACTAAAGCTTCCCAGCTGTGTGCTTAGCAGAGGGTACTCACAGCATTTGGAGAAAGTCTGATTCTGGAATCGTTGCTTTTGAGTAACTACAATGGTGGCACTTTTTATTCTTTGTAATTTCAGAAATAGTGCTAGGTGGATAAACAAATTTGGGTCTAAATAGTATGACTATAAAATATTAAGATAAGTTTTATTTGGGTTTATAATTAATTCTAAATATATTTCCAAAGAGACTTCAAAATATCACTTATTCCTCTTTTCTGAAAGGGAACCTTTAATATTGAATGCATGAATTCTGGTACCTTTTGAAATAAAAAGTAAATTATTTTATATTTTTCCTCATACAAATTTCTTATTCTTCATAAGATAATGATTAGGAAGGAGACTTCATCTTCTAGAGTTGTAGTCTGTAGTATTCTACACAGGATGCATTGATTGTTATCAGCAGATTCTGGTTGGGTCAAATCTCAAGATTAGAGACCATAGATGCAGCTGCAGAAATGGTTCACTGGTGTGATGATTCCTGGGTAAAATTTCTGTGTGAATTTAGTATATAAATAAAGGACTGACATAGAATTTCTCTTTGAGATAGATAAAACAATATTGAATCAATATATGAGAAAACCAAGCCTAAAAACAATGGCATTCAGTGACGCTAATATGATCACCCTGGTCAGGCCCATGGAAGTTGACCTTGTTAAAAAATATAATTTACCCCCTGTGCTATATTTCTTCTCTGTTGCTTTATGTATGGGTTGTACTTCACAGAAAATATCAAGCGCTTTAAAATTATTTTGCTTTGTAGATGAAACAGACTTTTCTTTTTACACATGCTGCACACTGGGTAAATATTCTTTATTTCTCTCCTTCATGACAACAAACAAACTAAAAGAAAAACCTAACCTGTCACATTGAAATTCGTGTTTGAACCCAACATGCCAGTCTCTTTCTTGATCTATGTGGTTCACAGTTTGAGAAATTCTTTCTGTCTTTTTAAACCTGTTGTTCCAGAGAGGCTTCATCATACTAGACAAACAGTTTCAAATATAGAATGAACATTTGTGCCTATAACAAGAAAATGAAATCATGCTCTAGAACATTCAGCTGCCTAAAAGTTTTGCAGTTGTACTATAGTTTTATAGTTGATAAACATGGATTCTATAACATTGTTAGAAGTTTTTCTTTTTCTTTTTTTTTTTTTTTGAGTTGGAGTTTCACTCCTTCGCCCAGACTGGAGTGCAG
>NW_007245642.1:485559-530452 GCF_000164805.1 Carlito syrichta
CTCAGCCTCCCAAAGGCGCGGGATTACAGGCTGAGCCACCGAGCCCGGCTATTTTTCTTTCTTTTTTTCCATCCTTCCTTCCTCCCTTCCTTCCTTCTTCACCCACTTCCTTTCTACATCCCTCCTCCCCCATTTTTCTTTTCCTTTTCTATCTGAGACTGATCTTAGAAGATGGTCTGACTCTCCAGACAATATGAATAGAAAAATATATATAAGATGTTGGAAATGGACTTAAATAACTGCTACAATTATTAAATGTACGGCAGGATATTAAGCATGTACTCAAACTATGTAAACAGCAATTTTCTCATCTGTAAGAGAAGGAATACTATATATGCCACAGGATTCTTGTGGGAAGTTATACATGACACAGTTCGATACCACAGTCCTAGCACTGATCAGTTATTTAATAACTTTGGTTTTTATTGTCCTGTCTTTTAGTCGCTTCTACTACTTTTAATTGGGAATAATATTTTGATAATATTTTTGATGTAAATCTTCAAGCAAAACAAAAACTAAAAAGAATAACTTTCTATTTTGTGCATTATCACCAGTTCTTCAGATAAGAGAGGCCATCTTCTTTCAATGGCTGCTGAGATCAGACTCAAGCTAACTGCTACCTGGACAAATATGGACGATCTTAAGTCAAATAGAATGCTTGGCGGTGAGTCTTGCACTTCGCTTCAGTGTGCAATACAATCATCTCATCTATTTATAAAATAAAAAAGGCTAGCCGGGCTCGGTGGCTCAGCCTGCAATCCTGTGCCTTGGGAGGCCGAGGTGAGTGGATTGCCTGAGGCCGCAGGTTTGAGACCTGCCTGGGTGACTTGGCAAGACCTCATCTCTACAATAAATCAAAAAATCAGCCGGGCGTGGTAGCACGTGCCTGTAGTTCCAGCTTCTTGGAAGGCTGAGGCTGACGGATCGCCGGAGCCCAGCAGGGCGAGGCTGCGGTGGCCAGGAGCGGCCACTGCACTCCAATCGGGGCGACAGAGTCAGACTCCAACTCAAAAAAAAAAAAAAAAAAGATGTTGATCTAAATTACACCCAGGAATATTTTGGGTAAAGTAATTTTGAGGCAAGTTCTTCCACTTCTTTACTAGACAAAATCATTTAAACTGGGGAGAGGAAGCTGTATTAAAAGAGAAACAAGAGAGTGGAATAAAAAAAATTGGAATTCTACTTTATAGTCTTCTACCTTTGGGCTATGTCCTGGAGTAGTTGCTATAACACCCCCTTTACATGTAGGACCCAGGTGCAGAGCAGATCTGTGTCTCACTCTTTGCATCCAAGCCAAGGGGAATAGAAAACCTTATGATAAACTCTTTTATGACAAAATAGAATGCAGTAGAATGAAGGTGTGACTTATTGCTATCTGAAACTCTAGAAGGAGGCTGCCTTTCATATTTGCTGCAGGTAACAAAAGTAAAAGTGTGAACAAGGAAAAATAATCTGAAGACAGAAGTGTCTGTTCACCCAGAACAAAAAATGGCCAGAATTTTCCTGGAAAATTAGAGAGAGAGAGAGAGAGAGAGAGAGAGAGAGAGAGAGGGAGGGAGAGAGAGAGATAGGGGAAGGAGAAAGAAAAAAATGAGAAAGGAATAGGGATAGAAAAAAGGAAGAAAGAAGAAGGAAGGATGAGAAGGAGAAAGAGGAAGAAGAGGAAGAGGAATAGGAAGAGAAGAAGAGAATAAGGTGTAGTAGTGGTAGCGGTGATAGAAAAGGTGGAAGGAAATGAAGAAGGTGGGAGAGGACTGAACTAAATTTCACGACAGGAACATTTTGCCTTAAGGATACCAGGATAGGATGGGTTTGGTGCTGGTGACCACTAATTGTCTTGCTTCTCCAGCTTATCTTTACCCTAGACACAAACTCAGCTAGGGAGAAGGAAGGGGGCAGGTAATCCTCACTGACTTATGTATAACTTACAATGTCTGAAAATTCCTCAAAGTAACTGAATTTAAGTAGAAAAATTAGGTCAAGCTTTTTGCCAGAAGACAGAATGAGAGCTGAAATCGATGAAGAGAATAAATTAGGGAAAAGGTTAATTTTGGAAAGTCTGATCTTCTGGAAGACAGCATGCACAATAAAAGAATGATATAAGCCTTGTGAAATTATGAGTGAGTTTGTGGTACAAGTTGTACCTTTTATCAGCCTAAGGGACCTCTTCTTTCTACTTCTTCTGTCTTTTGAGTGACTTTATTACATTTAGCCTAACCCAGTGATTCTCAAACCTGGCTGCACATTACAATTGCCTGGGAAATTTGAAAAAGTCTGGATGTCTGAGTCCCATCTTCAGTCTTTCTGATTTAATTCATGGTGTGTGGCCCAAGCCTAATTTATTTTTAAAGACTTTCTCACTTCCCCCAACCTCCCAGTGATAATGATGTGCAGCCAGGGTTGAAAAGTGCTGGCTCTACCTCAACTCTTTGAAGAGTTTGGAGTTTCTTCCAACTCCTTTACAACAGAGAAAGGCCTGCTATCTGTGAGGCAGGTGCAGGCCTGTGAGGAGGCCTGATCAGGATGTCAGTGGAACACGCGTGGAGGCATTGCTCATGTGTTTTCCAGTGTGATCTCGAGTTTTTGGGGAATAGATTTGCAGGTATCTCTTCTATGGAGAGATACGAGTGGTACTTTTTAATTTTTATTTGTGTTTCACATCCTTTTCCGGCAATGGAACCCACCTGCTGTTTCCAAAGGTGGTCTCCAGAAAATCATGAAGTCGTCAAATGTCCAGCTTACCCACAGTGCTCTTTTTGAAATTCCCATTGATAACTTTTACCTGCCCACTGAAGGCAGTACAGATCTAGCTTCGCTCTCTTCTGTGCCACTTTATATAATTTTGTTCCTTCTCTTTTCCTTTCGTTTCTCATCTCTTCCTATTGCGGCGAGAGGTCATTTTCCTCTGTAATCTTTGAAAAGTGTGTTTTTGACATTGAGAAACTGAAAGAAACTGAAATAAAACTGGAGGAAGGGTGGGCTGGAATTGAGAGTAACTGTTCTTTGGGACCATTACTTTAGGGGTAGAACAGAGATGTCAGATGCTATGTCTCGGTCAAGGTATGCTAGGTCGGGCTAGATTACCTACTTTGTATATAAAGTGACCTTCTAATAGTCATGCTGCCCCCCAAAAGAGGAACTGCTTTAGAAAATCTGTAGGGAAAAATCATATGATGATGTTTTTGCAATATACATAAGATCAGTAGACAATGATGGCAGTGAGGTGGGTTATACTCATAAAAGGATCAGTGCTAGAGCAGAATACCCTAAAGTGAATATTGTTCTGTTTGAGTGGTGGCATTATGATTATCTGTTCATTTTAAGAGTGTTCTTTAATGTTGCTGTTTCATTGTTTCAAAAACCAAATGAGAAGAGATATATTCCTTTTTTTTGAGTTGGAATCTCACTCTTGTCACCCAGGCTAGAGTATAGTGGCATGGTCATGGCCACTGCAGCCTCAACCTTCTGGGCTCAGGCAATCCTTCCACCTTAGCCTTCCAAGTAGCTGAAACTACAGATGCACACCACCACGCCTGGCTAGTTTTTGTGATTTATTACAGAGACAAGGGCTCACCAAGTTGCCCAGTGTGGTCTAGAACCCTGGGCTCTGGCAATCCTCTCGCCTCTGCCTCCCAAAGTGCTGGGATACAGGCTGAGCCACCACTCCTGGCCGAGAAGATATTCTTTTACCTCAATGTTAAGAGTGAAGTTTGTACTGTACTTAAGTCCAAGTCTTCAATGCTTGTATCTAAGTGGTTTCCCTTCTCCTCAGTGGATGATATGCACAGCTAGACTATAGTTTCTACACCCCAACCCTCTCCCCAGACTTTCCATTTCAATGAATGCAAGGTTATTCAGCAAGAGCAACACTGGTAGCAGGAATATTGATCAGCAGCAATGTGAAGATAGTTTGTCCTGTGGTGGGAATCACAGAATGTCTGTCATCAAATTCTTGTCTTCTTTCAAACCACATGCTTTTATGTTTCTCAGATTCCTTCCCAATAGAATTTGAATGAGAAGCACTTCCCTGATTGCAAGTGTCATCCTAGCCTTTTGGTGCTTTTAGAAGACTCTGAAAGAAATGTGATAATGGTGCTAGGTTCACCAATTTGTTCACTGTCTTCATCCTGCTAAAAGGAATGTGTATATATTTGTGTGTATGTGTGTGTGTGCGTGCGTGTGTGCATGCACTCACACGTGCACTTGCAGAGAACTGAGCTAACTATACTCTTTGGCACACTGTCATCATTGGTCTGAGTAAGTTCTCTCTCTGTCTACATATACATACACCCCTCTCTCTGTGTGTATGCACACATATGTATATGTTTATTTTTTTGCTGTATGTTTGCTCAGTTTTACGTATTTCATTTTATTCTTATCTTATATTCCTTTATACTCGAGTTTATATATGTTTTTGGAAATGATGTCCTGGTTTTCCTTGTTTATTTTTTATTTATATAACTGACAATCTGGGTAAATCTCATTCTCTTTCTTAGTTTTTAAATTAAGCACCATTATTTTGAAGTGATGGGAGGTGTCTGTATCCGCACAGATCGGTCATTGAGTATGATCTGCCCCTTACAGGGTGGTGGTGGGGTGGGGGCTACTTAAGGCAATGTAGCAATGGAAACAAAGCAAGAAGTGACCGTTTGAGGAAAAGCTATGAACCAAGGAATTTCACTGGCAATTGTAATTTCTTCAATTGTTTCCTAATTTCTTGAATATTAGGCTATTTTTGCTAACTTATTTTACATTGTCTATTTGCTGTACTTTTAAACTTTTGGGGGGTTATTTTCATTGGACAGAACATATTTTCCACTTGTATGAAAGTTAAGTACCATGTGCCTTCTGCTAGTTGCTTCCAATCAAAATGTTTTGTCCTATTCCTTTGTCCATTTCTTGCTACCTAGCAATGCATTGCCTATTGTGGTTACTGACAGGGTAGTACCCAGATCTGTTAGAGTGAATAGCTGAGGACAAGAGGTGAGTGCCAATCTGATAAGCCCAGAGCTTGCCTTTTTATTTCTTCTTTATACAATAAAGTTTAGAGGATTATACTCTAAGGAGTTGACATTTTACCAGACGTATTTTAAAGAATTTAAGGGGGTGAAATATTTGGTGGAATGGCAGCAAACAAATGTGGATAAATTGACAGTGTTATCTGAGGCTTTCTTCCCTGGAGCATATGCTTTTTCCATCTTTTTAAACTCAAAGGAGGGCTACAATTTAGGACTTGGGCTTTCAAACATGTCTGAATATACTATACCTAAAAAAAGATAGTGAATAGTCCCAGGACAACATGAGTTAACAAAGAGAAGTGATAAAGCACCTAAGAAGTACAACCCTGTGACAGAGAGAGAGAGAGAGAAAAAAGCAGTATATACCTTATAATAAAGAGTTAAAAAAACATATTTAACATAAATACATTAGCCTGAATGAAATGTATTTGTATACCTAACCCTTAACTGTACCCCACAACATCATAATAAAAAATATTGATTATAAAAAAAAGGAAAATAAAATAAACATTAAATTTCTTTAAAATAACATATTGGCACTATGAAGCAAAACCAAGAAATTACTAAAAAGGTTATCAGGTGGAAATATTGGTTATAAAATATAAAATAACTGTGATAAAGGCACAATATGGGTTGAATAAAATAATGAATTCAGACGAAGAACAAACCAATGTGTTGGAAGATTTTTTCTTTTAGTTGAGTAACTCTTCTTATAGGAAGAGAAAAAAGAAGATGAAAGATAGTATAAAATTGCAGAGAGACATGGATGATAGAACCTATATGACCTCTAGTTAGCAGGATTCTCCAGAGTGACAGGAATGAAAGGGATGGAAAGAGGAGGATATAGTTTAAAAATAATAATTTTTTTTAGATTTAAAAAAGATTATTAACCCTAGATAAAAGGGCTTATAATGTACAAAATGAGGGTAGTGTGCAAAATGAGGGTGGTGAATGGAGGAAGCCCGAGAAACTTAGAATAAACTTAGATCACATTTTACCTTAGACAGACATGCTTTGAATCTAGCACAGGTTAGACATAGATAGATACATTTCCAGTAGGTAAGTTTTAGGAAGTGTTCAGATATTTTACTGCAGGCCAAGCTGGCAGTCTACCCCATCCCCGTGGCAAATCTCCATCAGATGCAAGACAAGGACAGCCTAACCTTTCAATTTATGGTTTAGTGTACTATTCTCTAAGCAACTTTCAGGTTCCTTGTCAAAGGCAGAAGGTCAAAGATCACCTCTCACCTGGCCAAAGCCATAGAAATGATAATAAGACCAACTTTTTGCTAAGGAGTTTGTGGATTGGAAACCTCAGACAGGTCTCTTGCAGGAAAACCCCTCCCTTTGTCTCCTCCCATCTAGCCCACCACCCAATGTCATGAGATACCAATGACTGGTGATGTCAAGATCTAAGACCCACATGGCTATAATCAACATCAAAAACTGTAGGCCCGGACATTCCTTTTGGCCCAGACCTCTCTGGGCCCAAACCCTCCTTCATCCATTAGACCCAAATTAACCTAACCAGCCCTTCATGACCTATGTGACACAGACAGAGCCCCCCTACCATGGCAGCAATCATGTGACTAACTCATTCATCTACCTACTGTCCATCACCTGATGTCCGTATCCGCACTTACCTGTCCCTTCGTGGTGATGTGGAGAAGAGTACTACCCAATCACCTTAACAACCTTCCCCCATCAGAAGGAAGGATTAAAAGGACTCAAACAGGAGCAGCCATTTGCCATTGACTTGCTAAGCTATGGTGTGACCATGTGCTCTTTGAGTTATGGCCAGACCATGTTTTCATAAGCTTTGGCCACCTTCCCTCCCTTGGGGAGGTGAATCTCCTCTTTTCTCTCTCTCTCTCTAATTTACTTTCTAAATAAACTCTATTTTCCAATCTAACTTCTATGCAATTATTTGTATCTTTCATGCAGCACCAGATCACACACCAGACACCCACATCCCCAGAAGGCCTGACTTAACATTCTGGAGGCCCCGCTGGGAGTGTGCCCTAACAGATAATTTTTTTAAAAGAGTTACTTTCAGGCACATTCTGGGCATTTCGGAACAGTAGAGATAACAGAGAATTATAAAAGTGTCAGAGAGAAAGAGCAGATTAACTACAATGGGGTGAGAATCAATTAGACATGAGACTTTTTCAGTCTCTATGCAAAGATACAGTGGAGTAATATTTTCAAAGTATTTAAGAAACAGTGCTTTGAGCCTAGGGCCTTATATTCAGCCACACAGCTATTTGAATATAAAAGACTATTAAAACAAGGCAGAACTGGGCAGAGGGTGAAGCTGAATGGGCCCAACAGAGGCCTTAGGGGAGTTTGGGTACAGGGATGGCCCTTCAAACTCATCCTGAATTGAGGTGGGGGAAGGCATCGGTATTTTATACATAGCAGTCACTGAGTGTGTGATCTGCTCTCTCCAGGGTGGTGGTGGTGGTGGAGGGTGACTTAGGGCCAAAAGCAATTCCTTAGACAGAATGAGAGACTCCACCCTCATGAGAATTCTAGGCAGTGTAGAAGAGTATCCATTTACAGTTTCCACCTAAGCAGTGAGTATATGTTGAAAAATTTATTTTTTAAACTTCAGTGTAGAAAGATATAGTTATTGCTGTGGTGGGCTGAATGATCACCTCACCCCAAGATATCCTCCTCCTAATCCCTGGAATCTGTGAATGTGACCCTATGATCCTGGATTATCTGTGTGAACTCTAAATGGTATAAGAGCCTTGTAAGGGAGGCAGAGAAAGATTTTACTCTGGAAGAGGAATAGGGTAATGTAACAATGGAAGTAAGGCAAGAAATGGCAATTTGATGCAAGGCCATGAGCCAAGGGATAAGGATAACCTCCAAAAGCTGGAAAAGGTAAGAAAATGAATTCTCCCTAGAACCTTAAGAGGAAGCATGTCTTGCTTCAGTCCAGTGAAAACTATTTCAAAAATTCTGGTCTCCAGAATTATGAGAATAAATGTATGACATTATAAGCCAGTAAGTTTATGGTAATTTGTTATAGCAGCAATAGGAAACTAATACACAAATAAAGAATATAAATAGAGAACTATCAAGAAAAGCATAAATGTACTTTTCTATTTTTTTCAATCACTATAGACTTAGGGTCCCTTTTCATGTAACTCCTGACTGTACCTCAGATATCAGCATATGTGTCATGTCTCCAGGAAAACTTTTCCTGACTTCCTTCTCTGTTTCCCTCTCCCTGTTCTCTGTACTTATGGTGCCATTACTCTCTCCTTTCATGTGCTTATGCAAGTTCTACCTCTTCTGTGTACTCCAGGGGAGACAGAACTTTGTGTACTTTGTCCACCATTTTATTTCCAGGATATAGCAAAGAGTTCAGGGAATAGTAGAGCTTAAATCAATATTTGTTAAAAAAAAAAGATTAATTCAGACAGACTCAGAAGGTGAGTTCAACTAGGGAAGACAGAATTAGGTGTGTGAGAATAAGGCAGGAAGTATGGACAAAGAAGTCTAGGAAGTGAATGAAAGATCAAAGTCCTGAAGTCAGTGTTTGGGTAAGAATGAAGGGGTGGAGCCTGAGGGCAGCATATGGGTGCACCTGCTGACATTCGGAAGCCCACAATCCATCTTCATGTTTAGGGATGCATGTGGATTCCAGGGCAAAAATTAAAGGCAGAGTGACAATTCTTTAGTTCCTTCCTGATGTTTTTTGGAGTGACATTAAGTTTTATACCTTTTGGTGCTCACATTTTCATAACGTTATTGGAATAGTCATTAAGTCAAGACTATAGCATATAGGGAATATTATGATAAAGCTATTTTTAAGTTGGAATCTTTAAAAGCTGTCTTCTTGGCACTTTTAAAATACCAAGATTTTACATTATTTTAAATATTTTAAAGTAAATATTTTACAATATTTTTCAAGCCTAAAACCTAAGAAACCATGATGGCCTTATTATATGTGTGTCTTTCGGGGGAAGTTGGGAATTTGCTTGGACTCTTTCCTGAACTTTTGGCCTCAACTCATTGGCTCCAGCAATCCTCCTATTTCAGCCTCCAGAGTAGCTGGGATTAAAGGCATATTAAAAGTTCCTAAACTTTTAACAATTTGAAATCAGAATAGAAAATAAAACATATACCCTAAAAAATCCAGTCAAAATCATATCAGAATCATTCTGATAGAACATTTAGAGGTAGTTAAAGCATTATTCTTATGAAAATACTGCCTTTATTTCTGAAAATTTGGTAGATTTCAGCATTGTTGAATATGTTTAATAAAGTACTGTTCTGTATTTAAAAGACAAGCAAATAAACTAGTTCTGTCATGTTAGGAACTTTGCCAGGCTTTATGAAATCAGACATTGGTCCTATCATATAGACATTTCCAGTAATTATAAGAGCAGCTTATATTTTAAAAAAAAATTCAGTGTACAAATTTCTCTTGTATTTCAGTTTTTTATTTTATTTTTAGCAGCAATCTTACTTAAAAGACTGGAAGCAAAAGTTGCATTTGTTAATGACTGTTGAGTGGCCTTAGTTAGGCAAGCCACTTAAATCTACATCTCAGTTTCATCACATGTCAAAGGAAGATAACTATACATACCTTGCAGGATTTTTGTGATTATTAGAATCTAACTATGTAAAGTGCCAAATTCCATGCTTGACGCACAGTGGTAACTGATTAATGATTGCTATTCTTATCACTCCACTTTCTTTTAGGTGAGAATAAGTCTCATAAAAGTTGAGTGTCCTAGAATAAAAAATAAACTTTTGACACTCAGAATTGGCTTTCTTAGGCAATATTGAGTTTCGCATCACAAGACATATTCAATCATGAGTTTAACCAAAGTTTAACAAGGCTGTAGCAAAGGAGATTTATTGTTTACTAATAAATACGTATTGTGCCCCAAACATGACATTTATTAGCCCCAAAAGAGTCTCCTGAATCTTTATCTACTACGGCCTGAATCATACTTAAGAAATAGCATCAAAAACATAAAGGTTCTGTCTCTATGGGAAGCTACAATAGAAAACTCAACTCCAAAAAGTTCTCAAATAATAGGTAGCATTTGTGTGTTAGAGTTTTCCAAAGTCTTTAGCGCTTATCTTCCATTATCATTCCTAGACAATAGGTAAATTACTTTAAATGCTTTTTTTCAGAAAGGAAAATTAGGTATAGAACAGTGAATTAATTTAATAAAGATGGAATTATAAATCATAAGCAGAATTGCAACAAAGATCTCTATCTTTTTTTCTCTAGACAACGAATGGCTGCTTTCTTGTACAGTGGCGTGCGCTGAAGAGTTCCGGGTTGCAAAACCCACGTGGGTTGTAGCACTCACTATTTATGAGATGGCTGTGCAGCTTTCCTTCTGCTCAGGATGCAGGTTTCACGGTGTGGGAATGAGGGTTCCCTGTAGGCTCCTGTCATTTAGGCTGATATTCTGGGTGTTCCTTGGTATTGTTATAGACAAACTGCGAGAAAGGAGAATTGCCAGCACACCAAGGTCAAATTATGAGTCCTTTATTAGCTTGTGGTCAAGAGTAGGTTCATGCCAAGAAAGCTCTTGACACTGAGTAAAATTAGTAAGAAGCTTATAAAGGCGAAAACCACAAGTGGGCTGCATAGCTGGGTTTGGGGGTGAGCGTACAAGGAACTAAAACCAAAGGGGAACAAAATATAGGAACAAGATATGGGGATGTGGCAAGGGGAATTTTGCAGGGAACAATTTGTTGGTGTCACATCTGATTTCTGCTGACAAAGCATACGATTACATGGAACTTGTAGCTAGGGAGTTTTCAAACGGTCAGCTTGAGCAGTTCAGGGCAACAAGGCAGTGGGTCTGTGATCATGGGAATGTTACAACAATTGCATGTCCACATTGGGGGGGCTCATTTTTAGGTCAGGCAGACAGCTAAGATGGAGGATTTTAACAAAATGGAATTACTTATGTCAAACAAGCTATTGCAATTATTTTATGTATTTCATTAACTGTTTCAGTATTGCCGGGCCTCTGCTGCAACTGCCTAAAGGGCTGGGACAGGAGGGAGTGCCTAGGTGGTGACATACTGAGCCCAATTCCCAGGGGAAGATTTGACAACCTGGCAACCTGTCTCTCTGGGAAGGAAACAAAGCATTGGGACTGCCCAGGCTGCTCCCAGGTGCAGACTGGAATGAATCCAGATCCAGTCCCAAACCCTGGGTGATTCCCTTGTTCCCACAAAGTTCCTGGTGTGGGAAGTGTCACCCTTGCTTCAGAACCAGCAGCCATTTTTCCCAGTGGAAGTTCAAGTGCCTGCAGAGGCTGGTGTTTGGGCGACAACAGACCCCAATTTAAAAACGGGGTCTTCCTCAGTGACCTGAATTTGGGAGAATGTCTGTGGCTTTACTGAGATAGGGTGTCCCTCTCACTAACTCTCTGCTTCCCTCTAGGCAGCTCAAAGGTCCAGGGAAAACAGGGTGTTCTCCCACAGCCTGAGTTACACAGATCCCTGATTGAAAGGAAGTCTCAGAAGGGAGTTTTTGGTCCCTTCCCATGGTCTGGCGTTCACATTCACTTTTTTTCTGTGTAGTGCCACCACAGGGGTTATTCGCCTCTCTCCTGAGAGATAGGGTGTCCTTTGCTATTCTGAAGAATACTCATTTTCCTTCTTGGATTGAGGTTTGCTATGTTGGTTTTTCCACATATTTTTAAAAGGTTCCAATGGGTGAGGCAGTTTGAAAGCTTCTAATCTGCCATCTGGAAAAAAAGAAAAGTCCTCCATTCAGTTTTATCAGCTTTTTTCTCCCCCCATGTATTTTGTTGTGTTCTCTTTTTTGGTGCATAAACATTATACCTTCTTAGTGAATAGATTTCTTTATCATTCTAAAATAAGTTCATTTTTCCTAGGTGATTTTTTGGTTCCAAGATCCAGTTTATCAGATATTAATATAGACACTCCAGTTTGTTTTTAAATTAGTGTTAGTATGACATATATCCTGTCATCAGTTTATTTTTATCCTTTTATTTCTTTATTTATAAACTGGGTTTTTGTAGATAGAATATATTTGGGTACTGCTTTTTAATCTAATCTGACAACTTCTGTCTTTTCATTGGTGTTCTCAAACCAGTTAAATTTAGTCTAATTATGGTTATATTTGAGTTTAAATCTTGCTGATTTGTCCTTTGTTAGTTTCCAACTCCTTTATTTTCTGCCTTCTTTTGGATTGAATTTTTTTTTGCCCCCCACCCCCGGTTGAATATTTTTAAGATTTAATTTTATTTCCTTTTTGACTTATTATTTATAGCACCTAGAATATTGACTTATTGTTTCCTTGATAACTCATAGTAAACATCTTTGCCCTCAAGCTGTCTTCAAGTGATATTACTTCATGTATAGTATAAGAAACTTACAACAGTATTTTTTTCATTTTTCCCTTCCATCCTCTATGTTATTGTCAAACATTTTGCTTCTACATGTGACATAAAGTCCACGAGATGGTTGCTTTAAGTAGTTCATTATCTTTTAAAGAGATTCTAATAAGAACAAATTTTTATCATCAACCATATAGTACTGTAATTGTTAATATGAGGTGTCAACTTGACTGGAATTGAGGAATGCCTAGATGTCTGGTGAAGCATTGTTTCTGGGTGTTTGTGAGGGTGTTTTCAGAAGAGACTGACATGTGAGTCACTGGACTGAGAAAGGAAACACACCATCAGTGTGGACTGGCATCATCCTATCAGCTGCCAGCATGGCTGAAACAAAGTAGACAGAAGAGGGATAAGCAGCTTGCTGAATTTCCTCCACCACTTTCTTTCTTTCCTGGTGGGACACTTGGCTTCCTTCTCTCCTGCCCTTGGACATCAGACTTCAGATTATTTGGCTTTTGGATGCTGGAACTTGGACCAATAGCCTGCCAGAGGTTCTTGGGTCTTTAACCTCAGACTGAGGACAGTCAACTATCCTGGTCTTGAGGTTTTTGGGCTTGCACTGAGTGATACCACTGGCTTTTCTCACTATCCAGAGTGCAGATAACCTGAGAGGGAGCTTCATCTTGTAATCATGTGAGCCAATTCTTCCTAATAAATTCTTTTTAATATATACATATATCCTGTTTGTTCCGCTCTGGAAAACCCTGACAGATGCAGTTAGTTTTCAGTACTGTTTATTTTTTTGTGTAGAACCAAGTTTTCACTTGGAATCATTTTCTCTTGCTTGAAGTACTTCCTTTAATATTTGTACGAGTTTACTGATCATACATTATTTTATCTCTTATATGTTTGAAAAAGTATTTTACTTTCATTTTTGAAAAATATTTACTCTTCATGAAGAATTCTAAATTGATAGTTTTAGTCTCAGTATTTTTGCTCCACCTTTTTTTTTTTTTTTTTTTGAGTTGGACTCTCCGTCGCCCAGACTGGAGTACCGTGGCTGCTTCCGGCCACCGCAGCCTCGACCTGCTGGGCTCTGACGATCATTCCACCCCAGCCTTCCAAGTAGCTGGAACTACGGCGTGCACTACCACGCCTGGCTAATTTTTTGAGTTATTGTAGAGATGAGGACAAGTTGCCCAGGTGGGTCTCGAATCCACTCACCACAGCCTCCCAAAGCCCTGGGATTACAGGCTGAGCCACTGAGCCCGGCTGCTCCACCTTTTTCAAACTGGCATTGTTTCTGATGAGAAATCTGCTCTCATCCTTATCATTTTTTTCTCTGTATATAATATATCTGTTTATATTTTTATGCTTTAAATTTTTCTCTTTATCACTGGCTGCTTTACATTTTTTAAATTTTACTTGAAAATTTTTTCTTTATCACTGGATTTAAACATTTTATTATAAAGTTCTTTGGTGTATTTTTCTTATTTTTTTGATACTTGAAATTTCTTGATATGCTTTGATCTGTGATGTTAAAATTATCAGCTGGTTTGGAAAGTTTCTGCCATTGTTCTTCAATTTTTTTTTCTTTCAGGGATTCATAGTACACATATATTTGGCCGGTTGATATGCTGTCTTTTTTAAAATCTTTTTTCCTCAGTGAATTTTATTTTGGATAGTTTTTATTGCTGTCTTCAAGCTCACTAACCTTTTGTTCTGCAATGTTTAGTCTTCTGTTAATCCCATCAATTAAATTTTTAGCCTGACTATTACAGTTTTGATCTCTAGAAGTTTAATCTAGACCTTTTTTATATCTTCTATGTCAGTAGTTAACAAGTTCAATCTTTGTTCTAGCTTTTTAAACCAATGGAATGCAATCATAAGAACTGTTTTTAATAGCTTTACCCTAATGCTATTATGTGTGTCATTTCTGGTCAGTTTAGATTAATTGATTTTTCTTCTTATTATAGATTGTATCATCTTGGTTCACTGCTTACTGTTAGTTTTTGACAGAATGTCAGAATGGTGACTTTTACTTTGGGTGATGTATTTTAAAAATATATATATTTAAAAGTATTCTTGAGTGCTTTTAAAGTAGTCAAGTTACTTGAAATCATTTGATCATTTTAATCGTTGCTTTTTTTTTTTTTTTGAGCTGGAGTCTCACTCTGTCTCCCAGACTGGAGTGCAGTGGCCGCTCCCGGCCACCACAGCCTCAACCTGCTGGGCTCTGGCGATCCTTCCGCCTCAGCCTTCCAAGTAGCTGGAATTACAGGCGCACGCTACCACGCCTGGCTGATTTTTTGATTTATTGTAGAGATGAGGTCTCACTGCCCAGGCGGGTCTCGAACCTGCGGGTTCAGGCAATCCACTCACCTCAGTCTCCCAAAGGCACGGGATTACAGGCTGAGCTAATCTTTGCTTTTAATCTTTCTTAGTAGGAGCAGAAGTACATTTAATCTGGGGTTAGTTTTTTCCTACCTCTAAATAAAGAAATGTGATATTGTTTTCCTCCTGAAATGTGATATTATCCCCACCCTGAAATGTGATATTTTCTGCTCTGAAAGTAAAAACTGGCACTGTTTCTAACCATGTGTTAATTTGGGCAGTTTCTTTTTGGGTGGTTTTTCTCTCACTTCACATAGTTTCTTCAAACACACACACACACACACACACACACACACACACACACACACACACACACAGAGAGAGAGAGAGAGAGAGAGAGAGAACTCAACTGAATAATGGGGGGGGTTCCTCTGAAGTTTATAATTCTTTCTTTGCACTTCTTTCCATTTTTTCTGTTCTTTAATCTCTAGCCATTTTGGTTTCCCCATTCTACCAACTCTGAATTATCTTAGGCATCCAAATTAATTATTGTGGCCCTTTCTTAGGTTTCTCATTCCTACACATGGAAATTTTCTCTAGATAGTAAATTGGAAAATTGTAGGGCTTAGTTTGTTTCCTGTGTCTCATAGGTCACTGTTAGTAGTTATCTGTTGTTCAATGTCTTCAGTACCATTGATTTCTTATGGGAGGATGAGTGTGGTTTTGTTACTTTATGAAATAAAAGCAGATTTCCTAAATGTCTGTTGACTTGAACTATTTTAACAATAACGTATCAGTCTGGAGGTTTTAGGTCTCATCATTTCAACCATATGCATGTAGCTTTTCTAATTTGCTTTTCAATTTTTATTTCAAATTTGTGTTTTCTAGAATAACCTTGTTATTTTAAACTATGAAAGCTAGAAGATCTAATTTCATTGCCTTATGAGAAGAGACTGAGTGCCAAGGTCTTTAAACAACTGTTCAAATGAAGCAGTCATATTTCTAGATTGTACTTCATAGACAGTGATGGACAACTTAAGCAATAATAAAATTTATTGCCAGGACTTCATTGAGTCATTCAAAAAGTTACCAGTAATTTGGAGGAATGGGTTTAGAAAATATGCAGGAACAAAGGGAGACTAAGAAACTAGTATCGTAGCAAAGGTTACAGGGTAGGAACTGTCTAATTGGGGTGTCACTATAAGACAATTTCTACTGGACACCACTCCCACCACCGCTGCAAACATGGTCGCTGTTATACTGGATGCCTTTGTTCTACATTAATTCTTACCTCTGTGAGTATGAACCAACCACTTATGATTCAAAAGCCCCGAATGGAAGCATCCAGTTGGCTGAGTCAGACACATTATTATTACTTAAGCGCCAAAAGAGAAAGGATTATCTGACTCATTTTGTGAGTCAATGACTTGCTTCCCACTAAGACTGACAAAGTGAAGCATATTTTCCCAAAGAATGAGGTGTGAATTGTGGGAAGTCAGATAAAAATGAATATGACTAGTTCATACTGCCAAGTCTCCTGATTTCACTGGTTGTGCTCCTCATAATTGAAACTCGGACTTTGAGTGTACTTAAAACAATGATTTGAAAAATGTGTTCCACAAAAAACTAGATGCAAAAGATATATTCTGTGAAATTTAAGAGTGTTCCAAGGGCATTTGCATTTTAGAAGCTCTGCATTCTATAGCTTATGTCTGGAGCTCCATGGTGCACATTTATACGTGCACTTTGTGAAAAGTCCTGCAGTAAAGAAACCCATTTAAATTTGTTAACTCAAGTTTCCCATATTTATTTAATCATCCAATATTTTTAGTAATGTAACATTTTTTCATCTTTGGGACAATTTTGGGAAGCATCAGATTAGAATAATTCTAATTTAAAGAAGTAGAGAGATCAATTCTCAAGGCAGAACTGCCACAACCTGGGGCTCACATACTGGTATGAATTTGTCAGGATGTGTTTATTGGCAGGCAGAGAGTAGCTGGGTTCAGTGTTCTCTGGATTTGGTTTGATCACACAGTCCTGCTTAGTGCCTCAAAGCAATTATGTTACCTCTTTTTTTCCCCAGATAACATCATTTGCGTATATGTACATTTTAAATGAACTTCCCACTTTGGCTATTGGTTGGGTTTAGGTTCTCCCCTTTCCAGCAAACATGGTCACGCTAGTAATCCACAAACAAAGCTACACTTTTTTTTTCTTTTAAATCAGAGTCTCACTCAAACTGGAGTGCAGTGGCACACTCACAGCCACCCCAGCGTGGACCCGCTGGGCTTAGGCGATCTTTTCCCTTCAGCTTCCAAGTAGCCAGAACTGCAGGTGTGCACTACCATGCCTGGCTAATTTATTTATTATAGAGACGAGGTCTCACCAGCTTGCCTGGGCTGGTCTCGAACCCTTGGGCTCAGGCAATCCACTCGCCTTGGCCTCCCAAAGTGCTGGAAATACAGGCTGAGCCAACGAGCCCAGCCTATGGCTACAAATTAATATCACCTAAGACAGTGTGTTAAAAATTTAGATTTTCTAGTTCTACTACAGAGATTCTCCATTAGGAAGGCTGAGCCAGGCCTTGGGCATACATGTGTACATATGTTCTATCTGATAACAAAGTCCCAGGAGCATTTATGCAGCAACCACTGGGTGCATCCCAATTTATCCTCCTCTCTGGCTTCCTCTATTTTCTTCTAAGGTTTCAGGCCATGTTCCTCTGCTCAGGGAAATATAATTTTACTATTTTTTTTTCAGTAAAATTTTATGAGTCAGAGCAATCAACTACTTTAGCAAGATTCCTATATACAGTTCATGATGCACTTTCTTCATTATTTTAGAAATGAGAGTTGCATAACTATAAAGTTTGTTGAATATAATTTGCTTATAGTAATCCTGTATAATTTTTATCTAATGATTCCTCTGTCTTTTCAGAGATTATTTATTTATTATTTTATTATAATGTAATGGAACAACTCAGGCTACCTTTAGATTTATTAAGTAGTGATTTCTTGAATATGGTTTTATTTTGAACAAGTCTTTATTTTCATTATTTTTCTATTTTGCAGTTATTAAACAATCCCAAACATTTTAGCATGAACTTGAACTAATTCTCACATCTCTGCAGTGTTATATATCTCATTATTACTTACCTTTAATTCTTCTCCGTTTCTGGTTATAGCAACACATCTATTGCTTAGAATCATATTAATTCAAAATATTATTTTAGTTAAACTTAAAGAATGAGTTTAATATCTCAGACATTTTCAAGCTTAAGCCTGAGGTAATAAAATCACCCTACAATGTAAGGTATTATTAACTTTTCAGTATAATTTCTCATGAGAAATTTTAGGTTTCTACAACAATAACTTGATGGCATAAGGCAGATAATATTATCACCGTGAAAAAAATACAATTTATATGGTTAGAGAGATTAACTTAATTTGAGATCACATACAGTCAAACAAGTATTTGGGGCTCCTTTAGTCTAGCCCAGAACACTCTCTGAAACCACTGGCAAGACTTGGTGCCTCAGGATGATTTTACTGAGGAAGAGTTTTCTAACCTATTGACAGGAGAAAAATTTGTTTAAAGACTTTTTTTGTATGGGAAAAACACTGATTTTCATTATTCTAATACAGGGATAAAGCATAGGGAAACTAAGAAAGATAACAAACAGTATGGAATTTAGTAGCTAGAAGAGGAGGGATTTGAAGAAAGGTGATTATATTAATTATAAAATCACCCTGAAAGATTAAAAGAACCTCATCATAATTCAACTCATAAAAATAAAGACTTATATGTGCCACAGAATTCCATTAATTTAATTCATGACATTTCTTCTCACATGAAAGTACTATACTTTGTAAAATTCCAATGGGACATGATCAACATATGAAAATATCTTTAGGGTTGATCCATGAACATAGATGTTACAGCAGAAAGACTTTGCTTAGTATTATTTTGTTCTTTGTCTTCGGAAATGAATTCAAGTGTTTCAGGTTTGGTTCTCAGAAGAGAATGAGGCTAAGTTCGTTTTGCCTGTCAGAGTTGTCCTGACAGGCAAACGTGTCTGGTTTTTTATATTCCTACCTTGTTCAGTTAACACATGGAGGCTACCGTGAGAGGTACATGACCTTGGTGAGGTAGCACTCTGCATCTGAGACAAACCCTGAAGGAACTAAGAGCTGGAGACTGTCAACTGCATTTCTTGCCTTTAAGGTAGGATCTGGGAGGCACATCATTTTGTCTACTATATAACATCTCTTATACAATTTGGCTCTACATTTCCAGATACATGCAAGGAGCAGTGTCTTAAAGAGACTAGCAAGCTTCTCCTTCTGATAGGGAACATACAAGAAAGTCTCAGGTCTATAGTTAGGAGTCACTTTTCCCACAATTCACTCTGGATTCTTCTCAACCTCAGCAACCTTGTGCAGTGGCTTTGGTGGTTTCCAGATAGTTTTACTCATAAATTTATATATGAAAGATTTGAGCCTCTGTCCAAAATTGGCAGGGCTCCCAAGCCCCCCATATCAGGGCAGGGGAACTATTCTTGTCCTTTTACAGTCACAGTTGAGCAAAGCAGTACCAAGAGTTGCCCGAATAGATCACCTGAGTTCTAGTCATTTTCCTCCCTGTTTTTATAGTGCATCATCAACCCTCCCTCCTCCTGATAATCCAGGTGAGTTACTATTGTAAGATAGTGATCCCTTGGTTTTTTTTTTTTTTTGCCTCTAATCTCAGATACAAGGGGTCCTAAGTGCCTGGAAACGAGAAGTGTGTAATCTCTCAGTGTGATTTTGAGAATTATGGTGAGTGGGGGCCATTCTTGTTTTCCCTTTTTTTGGTTTTTGAACTCATGCACTCTTCCTATTGAAGATACAGTGCTATACTGAGATCTTTGAATTAAAAAACACATACACTGCCGCTTGGTGGAAGGTGTCAGTTTTTCATGCATTGCTGGTGGTTACACTTCAGCTATACTTTCAGCTAGCTATCCATACTCTTATCATTTAAAAAATTTAGATAGTGCAGGTATATAATATGACCTGGGAACCCCATTGTTATGGCCTTACTCTTGCACTTTTTTTTTTTTTTTTTTTGCTGTGAGGAGGGTCTCCTAGTCTGTTGTGATTTTATATGTGGGTTTCATGCTGGTAGATGAAACATTCCACAAGCCATTGGAAAATGATGCTGGCTGAGGCTATGTAGGCAGGAAAAACAAAACTTTAGTCATAATTGGGACCTATATCTATGAGGAAACACTTTCATTTTTAGAATAAAGAGGGCCTGGTGTAATTACTTTGCCACCAAATGAGTGGTTGGTTTCATCAAGAAATAATGCTAAGCCAGGCTCAGTGGCTCAGCCTGTAATCCTGCGCCTTGGGAGGCTGAGGTGAGTAGATTGCCTGAGCCCGCGGGTTCGAGACCTGCCTGGGCAACTTGGCGAGACCTCATCTCTACAGTCAGTCAAAAAATCAGCCGGGCGTGGTAGCACATGCCTGTAATTCCGGCTACTCGGAAGGCTGAGGCGGAAGGATCGCCGGAACCCAGCAGGCCACTGCACTCCAGTCTGGGCGACAGAGTGAGACCCCAACTCAAAAAAAAAAAAAAGAAAGAAATAATGCTAATGCTACATGAACCATGGTCAGGTGTTCTGTCTCTGTAAGGGCCCAGGAATAGACCTGAAATTGTTTTTCAAAAGGACTTTTAACTCTCTGGTTAGTTGCAGTGGCCCATGCCTGTAATTCTAGCACTTTGGGAGGCTGAGGCAGGAGTATTGCTTGAGCCCAAGAGTTTGAGACCGGCCTAGGCAACAGTGAGACCTCATCTCTATAAAAAATTAAAAATAAGTCAGGCATGGTGGTGCACATCTCTAGTGTCAGTTACTCTAGAGGTTAAGACAGAAGGATTGCCTGAGCCCAGGAGGTAGAGATTGTGGTGAGCCATGATTGTGCCACTGCACTTTAGCCTGGGCAACAGAGTGAGATCTCAGCTCAAAAAACAAAAACAAACAAACAAAAAACCCCAAACTCTCTTCTAGAGATGTCATGCGTTTGCTTTAAGAACAACAGGGATATTAGGATTCCCCCACTGGGTCTTGCCATGGACTACACACTACATCTTCTCCTGCAATTGACACATACAACAAACACCACTTGATCTGTTGTATTGTGTTTCCCATTCCACAGGGCTTCTTGCATGTTAGTTTGGACCTTCTCCAGAGTCATTCTGTGCTCTGATCCCTAATCAAAGCAGAAAGATGTTTGCATCAATCACCATATGGGCTAGAGCAGTATTACCAGGTGTGAACTTTACTGCCTTCAAGCCCCAAAGAGTCTCTTCAGATCTCTGAATCATGATAGAGCTTATCTCCCACACCCTAGGAGCTCATATGTTTTACAAAGACCTTTAGTGTGCTGGCAAGCTCAGGCTATCTGGCCTGATTAATGTAAAGTCATCACTGTAATGAATCAATTAATGGCTTGTGAGATGTCCAGATTTATTTGGACTGTATGACAGTAGAGTAGTTAATCTAGTCCTAGAAGAAAACCTTAAATACATATTATTATACATCTATGGGAATATACAGTATTTCTGGTTGAGATAGAAAATAAAGTATTCAACAAATGATGGCTTCAGACCATGTATATTAGACTCTATCACTGTTTAAAGTGTGTTTACTGTAAATAGCAAATAAGTAGTTTTTGTGAGTCAATATGAAAATTAATTTTGTTTCTATAGATTGGTTCAATGTAGTCACATTTATTAATATAACTGATAAGTTTGATGCTAACTTTGCCATTTAATTAATTAATTAATTTTATTGACGCATAATAGTTGTACATATTTTTGGAGTATGTGTGGTATTTTGATACATGCATACAATGTATAATGACCAAACCGGGGCAATTGGGACAGCCATCATCTCAAATATTCACTGCTTCTTTATGTTGGAAACATTCTAATTTCTCTTTTCCGGCAATTCTGAACTACAAAACAAGTTATTATTAACTATAGTCACCCTACTATACTATCAGAATCTAGATCTTATTTTCTACTAATTTTATTCTTTTACCCATCAACCTACCTCTCTTCTCTCCCCTTCCCACTACCCTTTTCAGCCTCTGGTAACTACCTGTCAACTCCCCACTTTTGTGCAATCCACTTACTCTCAAATATGAATGAGAGCATGTGTTATTTGTATTTCTATGCCTGACATTTCACATAGTATAATGACCTCCAGCTCCATTTATATAGCTGCAAATGACAGGATTTTATTCTTTTCTGTGGCTGAAAATATTTCATTGTGTAAATGTACCATGTTTGCTTTATCCATTTGTCTGTTGATGAACATTTAGGTTGAGTCCACATCTTGGCTATAGTGAATAGTGCTGCAATAAACACGAGAGTGCAGTATCTCTTTGAGATATAATTTTTTTTAATTTGGATATATACACAACAGCGAGATTGCACAATTATATGGTAGTTTTATTTTTAATTTTTTAAGGAAACTTCAAACTGTTTTCTATAGTGGCAGTACTAATTTGCATTCCTATCAATAGTATACAAGCATTCTTCACCCGCATCCATTATTCTTTTTTATTTTGTGATAAAAACCATTTTAACTGGGGTGATATGATATCTCATTTCAGACTTGGTTTTCATTTCTCTGAGAATTAGTGATGTAATGTACTTGTTGACCATTTGTGTCTCTTCTTCTGAATATGTCTATTTAGTGTTTTTGTTCGTTTTTAATCATATAACTGTTGACTTTTGAAAAATATGGGGATTAAGGGTATCAACCCCTGCCAAGCAGTTGAAAATGTATGCATAATTTTTGGCTTTTCCAAACTTAACTATGAATAGCCTACTGTCGACAGAGACTTTATTGATAACATGAGTTGGATAATACATATTTTATATATTATATGTATTATGTACTATAGTCTTAAAATGAAGTAAGTTAAAGAAAACAAAATGCTATCAAAAAAATTATAAAGAAGAGAAAATAAATTTACAGTACTATACTGTATTTATCAATACTGTTTCTGTCACCTATTCAAAAGTGGATACTTTTGACTGAAATGGTAAGTAACCATAGCTGTAGACCTCAACCTATGGTACATATCAAGCAATTGTACTTTTTCTTGTAAAGTCATGACTATTCTCTGCTTCTTAAGTGCACTTCAGCATTATTATGGCACTTAACACTTTGTATGAGTTTCGTGATGTATTCAAGGTTTATAGTATTGCACTAAACACAAACAAAAGATGCACAGGAACCACAAGATATGATTTTTTATTGCAATACACAATTTACTGGAGGGATGAGTTGCTCATACAGAGATGATTAATGTCTCACAGTGACTAAAATAGATTAGCATCTACATATATTTTAAGTATTCATGAAATGCCTTTTTCCTTACATTTTTTTGGTGTTTCTAGACTATGCAGTTTATCTGCAAATTTTTTCAAGTTGACCTAAACTTCCAAAAATTTTTTTCAATATATTTATGCAATTCACGCAATTCAAACCTATGTTACCTAAGGATCGACTGTATTTGTTTTTCTTTTTTCTTTCCTTAAAAAAAATTCTTTTTGATAAAGTGATTTGTGTTCTTCAGGGTATATTCCCAGTAGGGGGATGGCAGGGTCATATGGGAGGTCGATATTTAGAGCTTTTAGGAATCGCCACACTGCTTTCCACAGAGGTTGCACTAGTTTGCACTCCCACCAACAGTGTAGAAGTGTTCCTTTTTCGCCACACCCTCTCCAGCAGCTGTTATTTTTGTTATTGGTAATGGCCGTTCTGACTGGAGTTAGGTGGTATCTCAGTGTGGTTTTGATTTGCATCTCCTTGATGATTAGTGAGGTTGAACATTTCTTCATGTGTCTGTTGGTTGCTCATAGTCAATATCTGTCTGGGGATGGGGAGACGTCCCTTATGAACAAGGGTGCCTGAACAATGCACATTTGTATACCTAACCCTTAACTGTACCCCACAATTTTATAATAAAAAATATGTTTTTTTAAAAAAGAAAGAAACTGAAAACACACAAAACATGGAAGATATCCTATGGTCATGGATTGGAAGAATTAATCATGTTAAGATGTCTATATTACCCAAAGTGCTCTATAGATTCAGTGCCATCCTTATCACAATACCTTATCACAATGCTGAAAACAATACAATGTTTAAGAAAGAAAAAAAATTAGGAAGGAATGGGGTAGTGAAAAAAAAATTCTTGAGTTGTTTGAGTTTCTTATATATACTGGTTATTAAACTTTATATCAGAAAAATAGCTTGCAAATATTTTCTCCCATTCTGTAGGTTGTCTCTTCACTTTGTTGATTATTTGCTGGGCAGAAGATTTTAGTTTGATGTAATCTCATTTGTCTCTTCTTCCATTTGTTGCCTGGGCCTTTAAGGTATTGCCCCCCGAATATTTGCCCAGATAAATTTTCTAAAATTTTTCCCTAGTGTTTTCTTCAAGTAGTATTATAGTTTTGGGTATTACATTTAAATCTTTAATCCATTTTGATTTTTTTTAATATATGGTGAGAGATAGGGGTCTATCTGGAATTATTCTTTTGCATATGGTTATCTATTTTTCTCAGAATAATTTATTGAGGAAACTGTACTTGCTCCAATGTATGTTCTTGGTTCTTTTGACAAAAACGAGTGATTGTAAATATTTAGATTTATATCCAGGTTATCTATTATAGTCTGTTGGTCTATGTATCTGTTTTTTTGAGTTGGAGTCTCATTCTGTCGCCCAGACTGGAGTGCAGTGGCCGCTCCCGGCCACTACAGCCTTGACCTGCTGGGCTCCGGCGATCCTTCCGCCTCAGCCTTCCGAGTAGCCGGAATTACAGGCATGCGCTACCATGCCCGGCTGATTTTTTGATTATTGCAGAGATGAGGTCTCGTCAGGTTGCCCTGGTGAGTCTCGAACCCACGGGCTCAGGCAATCCACTCACCTCAGCCTCCCAAAAGCGCGGGATTACAGGCTGAGCCACCGAGCCCGGTTGTTGTTAATATTTTGATGGAAATTGCATTGAATCTGGTGATCTGATAGTATAAACATTTTAACAATATTAATTTTTCTAATCTATGAACATGGAATATCTTTCCACATTTTTGTGTTTTCTTCAATATTTTTCATGTGTTTTATAATTTTCCTTCCATACGTCTTTTTTCTTTGGTTAAATTTATTCCTAGGTATTTTATATTTTTGTAGCTATTGTAAATGAGATTTCTTTCTTAATTTCTTTTTGAGATTGTTAATTGCTGGTGTATAGAAATGTTACTGACCTATATATGTTGATTTTGTATCCTGAAAGTTTACTGAGTTTATTTATAAGTCTAAGTTTTTGGTGTGGTCTTTAAATTTTTCTAAATATGAAATTATGTCGTCTGTGAAAAAGGATAATTTAACTTCTTCCTTTCCAGTTTGGTTGCCTTTTATTTTCTTTTCTTGACTATTTGCTCTGTCAAGGACTTACAGTGTTATATTAAACAGAACTGGTAGAATTTGGCATTTTTGATTTGTTCCAATCTTAAAGAAAATGTTTTAGTTTTTTCCTGTTCAGTGAGATGTCAGCTGTGGGCTTGTCATATATAGTTTTTATTATTTTAAGGGATGTTCCTCCCAAAGCCAGTTTGTTGAGCATATTTGTCATAAAGGGATGTTAAATTTTGCCAAAAGTTTTTTCCTTTTTTTTTTTTTAGTTTTTATTTTAAAGATGTGGAATATGATTTAGGGTTAGGTATATAAATGGTCATTTTACAGGTAAAGTTTGGGCCTCTCTTTGGTCCCCACTTCACCTGGTTTGAGGTCAGACACACTTAATGATGCAGTGTGACCACCCTCCTCCCCTGGCAGTTTTCCATTACTGCAAATCTCTTTCTTATAGTATTACGATAATTGTTCAGGGTCCGCTTATAAGTGAGAACACATGGTACTTAGTTCTTTGTTTGTGTGATAGATCACTGAGTATTATAGACTCTAAATCCATCCAAGTTGTTGCAAAATTCATCATTTTTCCTTCTTTGTGACTACATAATATCCTATTATGTATACGTACCAATTTTTTAAAACACAGTCCACTTTTGATGGACAGCATGGTTGGTTCCATGTTTTTGTTATTGTGAATAATATTGCAATAGACATGTGTGTGCAGGTAGCTTTTTTATAACATGATTTGAGTTCCTCCAGGTATATTCCCAGAAGGAGAATTGCTGAGTCATATGGAAGGTTGATTTTTAGATCTTTTAGGGATTGCCACACTGTTTTCCAGAGCTTGTATTTGTTTCACTCCCACCAACTTCCATCCTCTCCAGCATATGTTGTATTTTGAGTTATTGATGATGGCCATCCTGGTTGGAGTTAGGTGGTGTCTTGTGTGGTTTTAATTTGGATTCCTTTGATGATTTAAGAGACTGAGCATTTTTATAGTTTTTGAAACACTTCCTTCAATAATACTTTTAACTTTAATCTGAGAAAATATGGCACACATAAACATTTTTAATAATCAAAAAATAAAAGTGATTTTTGAATTCAACAAAACTTTAGAAATAGTTACAAGTTGTATACTACCTAGCCTTGACTTTTTCAAATAAGAGTCAGAATCTTATATCTGCCCCCTCCAATGAAACCAATCACATTGTTCTAAAATTTATGATTATCTTTTATTTAGTTTTGATGTAGTTAAGAGTCAAAACAATGTCAATGATGTCACATTTAATTGGACTACTTTTACAAAGGAAATAATCTCTATAATAAAAAATACCTTTCAAAGAGAATAAGCATTATGAACCTCAAAGATGTAAAAGATATATTTGACTTCTTATATAGATGCACAGTGATCGTAAGGACATAACAGTGAGTATTTGGTAGATTCTGTTATCTTTGAAATAGCACGTGTAAATTATCCCAGTGGAATAAAAAGGAGGAGAGAATAGAATACACGGAATAGAAGTAGAAGGTTCAGCCACTTTATCAACTCTTTCTGGGTAAATTTGAGAATTTATTCAAAAAAATAATTTGTCAAATGTCTAACTCTCTTAGAAACTTTATTGGGTAGGTGAATTAATCAATGGCAGCATGCTTTCGGTCCCTATTTCATTCTAAATTAGAATTTTTGTCTGAAATAGAAAGATATCAAATCAATAACTTACTTTACATTTACACCTAGCAAAAGAAGAGCAAGGTAATCCTAAACCTAGAAGAAGGAAGGGCAGAATGGAGATTAACAAAATACAGAATGGAAAAACAATAGGGAAAATCAATAAAACCAAAAGTTTGTTCTTTTAAAAGATCAACAATATGGACAAATCTTTAGCTAGATTGACTAAGGAAAAAAAAAAAAGAGAAAAGATATAAATAACTAAAATCAGAGATGAAATTCAGGGCTTTCCTAATGATTTTATTTGAATGAAAATATAAGATAACATTTAAACAATTGGACATCAACAATTAGGTAACTTAGATGAAGTAGGCAAATTCTTAGAAACACATCAATTACTTAAATTGATTAAAGAAGAAATAGAAAAGAGAAAATAAGAAATAAACTATTTAAATAGACCTTTAATAAGCAAAGTAGTTGAATCGGCTGTTTAAAAACATCCTCTACAAAAGAGTCTAGGACCAGGTGGTTTTATGAGTGAAGTCTACCATATATTTAAAGAAGAATTATCATAAACATTCTCAAATTCTTTTAAAAAATAAAAGAGGGGAAACACTTTCTGACTCATTCTCTGAAGCCAGCATGTGCTAATACCAAACCACATAAAGACATCACAAGAAAAGAAAATTATAGCCCAATACCTCTTATGAACATGGATGTACAACTCATCAACAAAATCCAGCAAACAAAATCAAACACTTACTAAAAGGATTATGTGCCATAACTTTGTGGGATTTTTCTCACGAATGAATGCAGGGGGGTGGTTCAACATAAAAGTAGTCAATATAACACATCACATTAATAATACAAAAAGGGAAAACACTTTCAGTGGATATAGAACAGACATTTTGCAAAATCCAACACCATTTCATGATAACAACTAAAAGTAGAAGGAGATTCTCTCAGTATGATAAAGAGCACATTGAAAAACTCACAGCTAAATTCATATTAAATAGTGAAAGACTGAAAGATTGCTCAATAAGTGCAGGAACAGCAAGTCTGCTTTCACTTCTGCTGTTCAACATATTACTGGATTTTTGACAGAACAGTTAGATGAGAAAAAGACATAAGATAAGAGGCATCTATGTTGAAAAGAAAGAAGTAAAACCCATCTGTATTCATAGATGACATGGACATTTATAAAACAATTCTACTTACAGTAGCATCTAAAAAAATAAAATACTTAGAATAAATTTAATCAAGTAGGTGAAAAACTTATTCTTTGAAAACTACAAAACACTGCTGAAAGAAATTGAGGAAGATCTAAACAAATGAAATTTCATCACATTTATGGATTGGATGACTAAATATTCAGTGGAATTCCCACCAAAATTTCAATAAAATTTTTTTCAGAACTATTATATCCGATTTTCAAATTCATACAAAGTTGTAAATGGCCCTGAACAAAGAAATCTTGAAAAAACAAAGAACAAAACTGAAAGACTTACAGTTTCTGTTTCCAAACTTATTGAAAAGGTCCAAAAAATGAAAACACGGTGGTACTGTCATGAGTAGATATATTATTTTATGTATTATTATTTTATAATGTTAACATTATTGAATATAATTGAGACTCAAAACATAAACCCATAAATCTATGGCCAGTTAATTTTTGACAATGTACATTAAATGAGGGAAAGAGTAGTCACTTTAACAGGAGGTTAAAGCTGGATTTTTACATTTGACAGAATGAAGTTGAGTCCCTGGCTCACAATGTATAAAAAATTAACTCAAAATAAATTAATGATCTAAATATAAATGTTAAAACTCTGACATGAGAACCTAGGGATACATTTTTATGACTTTGGATTTGACAATGGACACTTAGATCCGACACAAAACACATGAGCATCAACAACAAAAACAATAGATAAGCTGGACCTCAAAAAATTAAAAACTTTTGTGCGTCAAAAGATATTATTAAGAAAGTAAAAAGAAAACCCACATAATGGAAGGAAAATTATGTTTCCTTAAATCTTTGTCTAATACTTCTATCCTCTCTATAATTTCTGAGTCTGTTTCTGTTGACTTTACTTTCTAATTATGGGTTACAATTTTTTCTATCTCCTTGCATATCTATTTTTCATTGGGTGTCAAATATTGTGAATATTGTGTTGAATTTCTGGATTTTGTTGCGTTTTTTTTACATCTTATTAAATTTTGTGTCAGCCAACAGTGAAGTCACTTGTATATCACTTTGACTCTTTCACATCTCATTTTAAAAATGTGTTAAAAAAAGGACTAGCGCAGACTTCGCTTTAGGGCTTCTTTAACCCTACTACTAAGGTATGACACCCCCAGGGTTTCTACTGAGTGTCCTGCATCTTCACTGAGATCTCTCTACTCTAGCAAGGAACACCTCACATTTTTGGTGTGGTTTCTTGGAGTCCTTTAGTTTACAGCTGTCTTACAATTGCACTGTCTTTGGATGTGTAGAGTTTTGCTTTAGGTATGTGTAACTTGGTGTTTAGCCAAAGACTCAAGATAAACTCTACAGAGAATTTTGGAATTTTTGTCTTCACAGTTGTCAGCTGTATGCATCTACCTGAACGTCAACACCTTCTTTAATTCAGTGTGACTGTCAGTATCTGCTTAGTTTTCACATCCCTGCACTGCAGTCCAGAAGGTGCCTGCTATCAGAAAGCTACGTTTGTTTCTCTGGTCTTAGGGATCACAGCTCCATACTACCCATTGCATGATATGTTTAAGAAACAGTTGTTTTTCTATATTTTGTTCCGTTTTCTAGTTTTTTTATGGCAGAAGACAAATCTGGTAATAGAAATTTCATTAAAACTGTAAATATATTTTTGAAATATTATTATAAAACCTGTTTTTTTAAAATTTTATGATTAATTCTACCTTTCCTATTAAAAATAACCTGCAGAAACAGAGAACAGAGTACCATATGTTCTTGCTCAAAAGTAGACCTTGAACAATTATAATACTATAAAAAAGGGATTGGCAGCAGTGGGAAACTGTCAGGAGAGGGGGAGTTGGATTGACAGTTGAGAGAAACTGCTAGGGGAGGGAAGGGCACACCTCATCAACAAGGGTACCTGGATAATCACTGTTTGTATCCCTAACCCTGAATTTTACCCCACGTCTTTATATTAATAAAAACCAACCAACCAACCAACCAACCAACCAACCAACCAACCAACCAACCAAAGAAACAAAGAAACAAAAACAACCTGCAAAATTCTGGAGTATAAAAATTATACTTTATTAATTACTTATTCCCAGCACCTAGCATGGAGTTGACACATATTATTTTACTAATAAATATTTGTTAAAATATTGCATCACGAGTTTTATCTGACATATATATGCAGTATTTTGTGTTTGTCTCCTTGAACCCAAGCCTGGTAGCATATGGGTTTAATTGGATGCCTAAGAAAAAACTTTTGCTTTTAACAAAAAAGCACAGTTTTTTAATACTAATTATTTCATGGATTTCATGGACTGGGCAAGTCATGATCTATGTAGGTTTTTCTCTTATGCCTGTGAAAAGAGAAAATTCCTACACTGCTTACCACAGAGGGTTGCCAGAAGGACCAAAGTAGATGATAGATATGACATACTTTTGAGAAGCAGAATACAGAAAATTATAATCTCATTAAAACTCAAACACAAGCCAGGTATGGTGGCTCAAGCCTGTATTCTCTGCAATTTGGGAAGTTGAGGCAGGGGTTTCATACACGGACCGCATAGCAAGACCGCCATCTCTTAAAAAAACAACAAGCCAAAACATCCATTCTATTTCAGAATTTTGATGACTACCCTACAAATATAAAGTGCTTAATAAATGCTGAATTAATTTGAAGATATACACAAGCCTCAGTGAAATTCAAATTATGTTTACCATCCTTCGTCTTTCATGCTATCAGGAGTAATAACACTGAAATTAATACTTATATAAATTTGCTATGAAGAAAAACATTAGAAACACAGACACCTACTTGTATTTGGTTCCTCAACAACAATGTATACAAAGAAAAGTTGGCATGTGTTTTTATTTTTGCTTTATTTTTAAAAATTTTTTGTGTAAAAGGGTTTTTAAACAAGAGCACTGCACAATTGCCTGTTATACTATCATTAAATGAAGAACGTCAAACAATGAAAATGAACATTTTAGAAACAGATAATACTTTACAATTAAACTTTTCCAGCCAAGTCAGAGGAACTTAGAGTATCCAAAGGGAAGAGCAATTAGATCTAACGTGGGCGGTGTATGCTTGAGAGACAAAACTGAAATGGCAAAGCCTGTCAAGGTGAACTGCTCAAAAATGTCTGATGGAGTGTAATTGTTTCTTATTTTACCCAAAAGAGTATTACCAAACTGCTGACTTGACACCTTTCTCTTTTTTGGTTGGAACATTTCAATGATTATTACTTTTCAAACTATGCACAGTTCCCTGGAAACTTTGTACCCTACTGACTTTTATCAACTTTCCAGCTGGTGTTGTAAGGGCATTGATCAAATACCTGCTGTTGTAGAAATTACTTTAAAATCATAGGAGGTCAACATTAAGGGGCTTCTAAGAGAAGTAGTTCTGCCTGCTCATCTTCAGTTAAGGAAGTAGAGACCTAGAAAAGGACACCAGCTTTCACAATGTCTTAGATGTAGCGGATGACACAAGAAAACTCTGGTTTTCTATTATACTACACTGCCTTTGTGTGACATAGGATGAGATGAGTCAGCTATTCAAATGTGGATATCACTTTCTTCCGTTTCTCTTTACTTCTTTTCTACTTTCCCTCTGTCTTTTCCTTTTCTCCTTTTGTCTTCCCTCACATAATACATATTTAACATGCATTTTGCTTGTTAGTTTGCAGGGAGTTTATGAGAATGTGTGTGTATGTTTTAAACGCATTACCAAATTTTTATGATATCACATTAGTAGTATAAGTATCATTATAAGCGTTCTTAGCAGGGAAAATGTAGAAACTGTTATCCCATTTGGCATGGAGTAAGCCAATGAATCAAAATTCATGATGGACGTCTAAAGGATCAGTTTGCTTGAAAACTGAAGTGCCCTCTCCTATTTTCAAATTCACTTTACTTTGATATCAAATGAAACTCTTTTGGTGTAGAAAATTAAAGTAGCTGCACTTTTCCTCAGCACAGATAAATCTTTTATTTGCCTCTAACCTTTTCTATTTTTCATGCCAGTCACTGCATTTTCTTCTCAAAAACACAAACAAGTCAATGCAAGCATGGCTGGCAGGGTAAAATGATTATGGGATAATTTGTGTTTGCCAGACCAAACAAAATCAATCACCATTGTTTAGGGACCCAAAACATTAAATGGCTATGAGAGGATATTTCTGGACTTTTACAAAATAGGCTTTTAAAACACAGATAAGAGAGCAAACCAATGAATACCCTCAGGTGTAGCTTATAATTTTCAAATTTGTACCAAAAAATATGAACTATACATATGGTGGCTCAACTCCACTGGCTTAATGCCTACTAAAAGGCAGCTCACCACTGCTAAAATAATCATTTGTCTTAGGTTTCCAGTGTGCAAAAATATATCATGAATGTTTATGTAAAGCTTGAAATAACCATTCCAAAGATATAACTTACAGGCCTACAAGGATAAATGGAAGATGAATAAACAATGAAATGGGAGTCAGAACGAGATTAATGAAAACAAGTGTGCATTGTATCTCTAACCATTTGTTTATGAATATATTCTATGGATATTGTTTCAGTGGTAATGTTCTGTATATTTGCTTTGTTTTGGATTATTTCCCCCACCTGTCCCAGTTGTGTGCTCTATTGGGAAGCCTGTGTGGCCATAACTTTCTGCTATGAGAGGTTATAGGACTATTTCATTTCTCTTAGGACAGAGATCAAGTTGCCAAGAATTGCTGCCGCAAGTTTGGTGATAGTTTTGAGTTAGTATGAATTTGTTTATTTGGACATTTAAGGATCAGGACGGATTCTTCAGCTTTCAGAATAAGCTGAGTTGTTTTTGCAACTCTTGAAAAAGCAGATGGATCTCTCTCACCCAGCTGTCTACAGCTCAAACTGTTTTTTCCCCTTTCTTGTTCATTTCTGTCTTCTAATAAAATTTGATTCTGTATATTTTATGGCCTTGGAGCTTTTGAAAGCAAAGTATTTTCTTATGTCTGGTTCCCTAGAAGCAGATCCCAAGATGGGGATTTGTGCTCAAGAAAGTTATTAAGTATTTTCAGGCGGGAAACCTATAAAGGAGTGAGGCAAGGAGGATACAGCAGGAAGAAGATGGGCACCAACGTGTGTTCTGCAGTGGTCAAGCTTCCGTCTTTCTGCACAAAAAGCTCTTGATAGTAATCACACTGTAGGTTGTTTAGCCTTGAGGAAAGAGTGCTGGATTTTATACACTGGAATGAGCCAGATATTGTCTATGGACTGCCGTCCCTTACCTCTTTGGAGAGTGTGTAATTTCTCAGGCATCTCTGGTTGAGGTAGAGCTTTCATTTGAGGGTAATTCTCTGGGGAAAGATGCAACCCTAATTAGTTAGCAGCTAACACTCATCATTGCCTGGGAATATGGTCACTAGCGTGGTGAAGAGATTCTGGGCAGGACCTCAATGGCATCTGTTAAAGAGAAAGCAGCACACTGGTACATATAACACTTAATCATTCCTTTTTTATAACTACATGTTGCTTTGTATCATGATATTCTTTTGTATATATTATTGATCTAGCCCCCTACCAATAAAGATTAAGTGGTTTCTAATCTTTTTGAGCTATCATTTAAAAATGTTGTTGTGACTACATGTATCATTTTGCCCACATGAATAAATGAATAGACTGCAGTCATCGATGCTAAATTAATGGATCAATTTGGATTAGTAATTTTTTAAAAAATTCAAATTTCCCTTTATGGGCGTTTGCCAATTTATACACACAAGCAGTGTGGAAGAGAATTTTATCTGCATATGCTCACTAAACTTTCTGATATTTGCTAAATATTGTTGGGAGCCGGCCACGGAGACCCACTAAGTGTTAGGGATCAGGGAAGGCCGTGGACCCCAAAACCACTAGGATATGTTCAGAAGTTGTTAACCCCATTCCCTCCCTCCTTTTCCACTTGGCACAAGCAACCAGGAAAGGCTTCTACTGGCTTTAACAGAGGACTTTAAAACAGGAACAAACACAGCTAACTTGGGAGTCTATTGTTCCCATTTTCCACGGTCTATGGTTTTTGCTTTTAGACAATTTAAGTTTAACTTTGAGTCACATTGAGGAGCCTTAGTGCAAGTCACAGGTTCTCTTGATGTGATTTTAGAAATTTATAGATATAGGTGTTAGAATATAGTTTATATAGATTAAAAAAACTTAAGTAACCATTTTGTTATAGAAGTATGGTTAGTTCAATTTGATTCGGGGGGCCAGTAAAGTTTGAATTAGGCCAGCTGGTGCTAGGAGAGTGTAACCATAACAGCAATTGTTTTAATAAAACTGGTTTAAATTAGTACCGAATAATAAAAGTTAATAATTCACTATGGTACTTTCGGGTTTAGACATTGAGTGATGTTAATTCAAAATGATGTAGTTGTAATACAATTAAGGGCACATAAAAAACTGGTTTGGGGAACATTAAGCTAACATAAGATACAAAAAGACAATTTGTGGTTGTTCTTTCTCATGTTCTTTCTTATGTTTAAAAAATACATCTACCTGAGAATGGAGGGTGTCCTGTGTGCACCTGGACCTGTTCAGGCACATGCTACCTTTTGTTTCCTGTGATGATAACTTTACAGAGTTTGGGGATAAAAGCCCTGGGATAACATTCAATAAACAGCTTCTAGTCACTTAAGCAGGAGTCCAGTCTTTTTTCTTTCTCCCCCCTTTCTTTCACTTTTTATCTATCCCTCCAGTTTAATCACTGACACCGTCACACTGCCAGATACCCCCAATCCCTGCAGGGGCAAAACCCCTGCAAAATATCCAGATGAAAAAAAATATCCAGGCTGTTTTGCAAAGAGAGTTCTTTCTGTTCGAACCTGTCTCAAATCCCTGGAATTGCTTATTCAATTTATCATCCTTCCAATCACAGATGAAGATTCTTTAAGGGAAGTCTCTGTGAGCCTCAAGTCAAGTCAAGTCAGATGCCCATTAATGCTCATAGATCACGATGTATTTTCCTTACTATCCTTTATAAATGTTTGCATGTACACAGTTGCATCTTATTTAAAAACATCAGCCCCTCTTCCTTCATCGGTGAGTTATATTAAGGTAAGGGCTATGTCTGTCTTGTTTAACTCTGTATCTCTAGCAAATCTATGTTGACTCTAATAAATATTGGTGAAATGAATAAAATAATAAGTGAGTATGTCATATTACTAAGAGTAAAACCGGGATTTACCTAATCACAGGGCTCATGTTCTTTCGACTACAGAATTCTATCAAGATGAAATTACTTAAGTCTCAGGAATTGACATCCTATGCAATGAAGCCATGGGAATATCTGCCTGAGGTTTTGGATTACAGTCCATTCTTTTGTTAATTTATGTAAAATCATATATTAAATACCTTGACTATTAATAGCTTTTTCTGTCCCCTATCAACCTCACTGTTACTCTTTCAGTGACAAAGTAATTAATCTTTTGGTGATATGGATTTTCCTTAATGGCTCTACTTTGGGGACAAAACACTTAAAGACACCCTGGGGGAGGATTATACTAAAGGAGCAGTCTTCTAAGGTGAGATTTTATATTTACCATACTCAGCTGGACTGGACTACAACACTTGCTCTGTTTCAATCTTTGGGGAGAATGACTTACTCTTGACTGAAATTATTTTCATGTTCTTATTTATTTAATCAATGAATAACAATGTGAGATAATATACATGTAGTCTACATGGTAGCATTCTGATACTCCTTGATTTTTTATAGAGATGCTACTAAAGGAATCACCTTTTAACAGAGTTAATAATTTTCCTTGTCTCAAATCAGGGTTTTCTACATTTTGTTATTTTTTTCGGTCTGGGAGTAGCATAGAAATAAGCCTATATCACTAAAACCTATCATCCATATTTGGTGACATGATTTTTGACTGCATGATTATTATGTGACTTGGTTACTCCTAAAATAATTTCTTGCTACACCATTGAGCAATTTGATCTTTTAAGGCAGCTGGCCTGACTTTGTTCTACCACAATCCTCTCCTTGACAGGGAATGGTGATGTGGGGAGGAGAGGTACAAAGGTGATGTCCCTACAGTTTGTAATAGATTACGATGGTATAAAAATGCTACCTGCTTAATTAAGTAAAATTTTAAGTTGCCACACACGGTCTCTTCCCATACCAAACAATTTAATAAATAGATTCATTTTATGCTGCATAAATTACACAAGTAAACATTCTGGCAAGACAGTTTTCTTTTTTTTTTTTTTTTTGATGATATAACAGCATCATTCATCTTTCAACACTTGAGGCATCAGAGTGTATAGATGTACTTAGACATTTAATTCAATCCGTTGTCCACAGTTTATGAGTTTGTTGTTGAACTCTCTCATCATGCAATTCTTCAAGTTTTTATTGCCAACCCTTAGAGGGATGTTGAGCTAATTCTCAGTGACGCATTGTTATAGGTCCCCAACCATCTGTGTACATCAGATTTCTTAGGCCTCTAAACCATAAGTCTAAAGTCTATACTGCTGAGATCCAAAGTAACTTTTATTTTCTAGAAGAGTCCTTTTATTTCTAAATATTCAATAAGAGGAACAAAAGCTTCTTTGGACTTTATAAAAGAAGAGCCCTTTGAGACATTTTTAGATTATTAAATTGCAAACTTCAGAATAGATAGAAAGGTTGCACTGTTTTCACTGTATCATACATAATTTTTGCATTAAATATATCATGTTATCATTAATTCAGAAGATATTATTCAACTGTTCAAAGTTTTAATATTTTTGGTTGTTTCTTTATATATATACATATTTTATTTTAAAGATGCAGGGTGCAATTCAGGATTAGGTATGCAAGTGGACATTATATAGGGAAAGTTTGAACCTCCCTTTGTTCCCCACTATACCTGGTTTGAGATCAGATACGCTTATTGATGTTGTGTTCCTCCCCACCCCTCACCTCTGCAGTATACCGCTACTGCCAATCCCTTTCTCACAGTATTATGGTAAATATTCAGGGTCCGCTTATAAGTGAGAACATGTGGGACTGTTCTTTGTTTCTGTGATAGATCACTGAGTATTATTGACTCTAAATCCATCCAAGTTGCTGCAAAGTCTGTATGTTTGTTCTTCTTTATGACTGTGTAATATCCCATTGTATATATGTACCACATTTTATCCAGCCCAGGTTTGATGGGCAGCACAATTGATTCCATGTTTTTACTATTGTGAATAGTACTGCAATAAACATGCATGTGCCGATATCTTTTTTGTAGAATGCTTTGAGTTCCTCTGGGTGTATTCCCAGTAGGGGGATTGCTGGGTCATATGGAAGGTCAATTTCTAGTTCTTCTAGAAATTGCCATACTGTTTTCCAAGATATTGAACTAGTTTGCATTCTGCCCAGCAATATAGGAGCGTTCTTTTTTCTCTGTATCCTTGCCAGCATCTATTGTTGTTTGTTTTATTAATGATAGCCATTCTTACTGGGGTTGGGTGGTATCTCAATGTGGTTTTGATTTGCATTTCTCTGATGAGTGAGGCTGAGCACTTTTTCATGTGTCTGTTGGCTGCCCGTATTTCTTACAAGTGTCTATTCAGATCTTTTGTTCACTTTTTAATGGGGCTGTTTTTTTCCTTTTGGCATATTTAAGTTCCTTATAGACCATGGATGTTAGGCCTTTGTCAGATATATAGTGGGCAGATATTTTTTCCCATTCTGTGGGCTGTCTCCCTCTCTCTTGAAGGTTTCTTTGGCTTTGCAGAAACTTTTCAGTTTAATGAGGTAAACTTATCTGTCCTCTCTTATGGCATGGACACTTGGGTTTTTGATCAGGAATTGGTTGCCTATTCTGATTTCTGTAAGAGTGTCTCCTGCATTTTCTAAGATTCTTATAATTTGAGGTTTTATGTTTAGTTCTTTGATCCATTTAGAGTTGACTTTTATGTATGGTGATAGGTAGGGGGTCCTGTTTCAATCTTCTGCATGTGGTCAGCCAGTTTTCCCAGCAACATTTACTGAATAGGTTTTCCTCTTCCCATAGTTTTTGGTGGAGGTTTTGTTGAAGATGAGTTGGTTGAGGAATTGAGGTTTTGCTTCTGGAATCTCTGTCCTGTTCCATTCATCCATATGCCTATTCTTGTACCAACAACAGGCTGTCCAAAATCACTTTTAAGGGAACTCAAGTGAGGTGAGATAACTTTTCTTCCTTCATTTCTTGTTTTCTTTATCTTCCTTTCCTTTTTGTTACTACCTCTCATTGTATTGTCTCACTTTGTATTACATGATTAAAAAAATACTCATATTCAATGGCACTCTTTGGCTGGATAACTGTTAATGTATCTTTGTACTGTTGCATCTGTTTTTGTTTCTTTCACAGCAGTAATTACAATTAAAATATTGATTTTATTATTTGTGTGTTTTCTAGACTTTCAATAGGTCTTTTTCATAAAGATGAGATCAATGGCCATATCTGTCATCTTTATGGATGTATCTCTGGCACTTATAATAGGCCTGTTATAAAATAGTGCTAAATAAACACTTGATTAATGAATTATCAAATTTTGTCAATTTCCACTCCCATCTATTCTCCATAATAGCATCTACTCCTTGCTAAATGCTCCCTTAACCCACTAAATATTTTTTTAAAAAGGTGGTCATGCTCTTGAAAGAGCTGTCCTGTATCTATTATTTCTGGAATCAGAAGGGGCTACAAAATAATTAATTGATCTGATAAACTGAGCATCACTTGCATCTTTTAGGGATTTTTGATTGCACTGCTAATTTGGGGGGGAAAAGTTAAAAGGCTATATAAGCAAATATAGGACCCAAATATGGAGTTATAGAGCTAGTATAAAGTAGATTCTCATGAGATTTTTATTATTACAATCATTCTTTATTATCCATGGAATATTGGTTTTAATAAACCAAAATTTGTGCATGCTCAAGTTTCTTATATAAAATGGCATAATATTTGTATGTAACCCATGAACACCCCCTCATATACTTTATATCATTTTTATTGTTGTTTTTTAAAAAATAGTTTTAGGCTGGGCTCTGTGGCTCAACCTATAATCCTAGAACTGAATCCGTGGTTTTGAGATCAGCCTGGGCAACTTGGTGAGACTTTGTCTATACAATAAATAAAAAAATTAGCCAGGCATGGTAGCACATGCCTGTAGTTCTGGCTACTTGGAAGGCTGAGGAGAAAGGATCACCAGAGTCAAGCAGGTTGATGCTGGGGTGACCGTGAGCATACCACTGCACTCCGGCCTAGGTGATGGAGTGAGAATCCAACTCAAAAAAAAAATGTATTTTTCGTCTATAGTTGGTTGAACCTGTGTATATGAAAACAAGGGGAATGAAGGTGATTATATACTTTTAATAATTATTATTATTGAATAGTGGAATAAAAATTCCCTGTTTTTGACTGCTCAATCAAAGAAAGGATTTCTAATGCAAGACTATGAGTTCAAAAAGAGCAGTAGATTAAACCACACCAATCCATAAGAAGAAATAGTTTTAACAGAGGAGGCCTTGTAGCATCCTTTAAATCATGATATGTTAATAGTCATTGCCTTTTCTACACATAGGATTGATCTGGACAGCAGTTCTTAATAAGTTAATGTTCTAAATCATCTAGGTTACACAAAGTGACTTGCATATAGATAGTGCTAAATAAGCTTGTTGACTGTATGAACAAGTGCTGTATCACACAATTCTGGGACTCTTGCTCTTAAAAGTAGGCATAAACCTACAGAAATAGGTCCTTGAGAAACCTTGTTACACATCCATCAGACTCCAGACTCTTGCTTTCTAGAGCAGCATGAGATTTATGAACACTCATTCTACCTTGGTGCCTGGGTCTGCGAAAGTGTGGCACTTAGACTCACATTTATCTTAAATAGAGTGAGTTGGTTTTTAACTTCTGCAGCTATAAGTCCTTAAATTAGTCTTTCTAAAAAGATTTAGCTAGTATGAGAGGTAACTGAAGCAAGGACGAAATGAAGGAGAAGGAAAGCTTTTTATTACATGCTTTTTATTCTCCTTTTTCTGTAGTTTCTTCAAGAATTACTTGAAAAGATCATTGAGCCTGAAATTTGTTATTTTTTAACATGTCAACCAATTATGTTGTAATTACTGAAATGGTGTATGCCTAAATAAGTCTTTAATGTAATTTCTACAAAAAAAAGGTTATGTGGGTTTTTCTGGGAATTTCTATTTTTTCCAGTTGGGGTTATTTAAATTATTTAAAAGCATATGGTCAAGGATCTTGAAGGTATAGTGGGACTGAGCAAAGGTGCACAATCCTGAGACTTCTTCAGCAAGAAGGAGAGAAGTGAAGCTTGCACCTAGCTTTCCATCATCCTAGTGCGCTCCTCTAGGGACAAGGTGCAGGCATTTCAGCATGATTTTGTGGGGCCGAGAGAGAAGGTGCACAATCATGAGACATCTCCTTAAGAAGACTGGGGGAGAAGTGGCATTCCACCAAATGTTCTGGCTTTTCAGAGAATTGCCCAAGGGAAAAAATGGACAGGCAGCACTCAGAAACCAGCACAGCTTTTTAGGATGGAAATAAAGGCTAACAATCCTAAATATTCTTTTTCAGAAAGAAGAGATAGAAGTGGAAATTGCACCCTACATCTCAACATTTTAGTGCCACTGCCCTGAGAAAGGGGGTGGAAGGCTTATGAAAACTTACGTTGCTCCATGAGATTGAGAGAAAGCACATACTTCTCTGAGGAGAGAGAGAGAGGAAGGAGTGAGGTACTCAAATCCATACAAAACACTTGAGAGGCTCCCAAAATCTCTAGCCAGGTGGATTGGTAGAAGTCTTTTTCTACTGAAAACAGTCCATAAAGACTGGAATAGGTGGCTACTTCTTCAAATATGCAGACACCAACTCAAAGCTACTAGAAATGTGACGAATTAGGGAACTGTGTCACTACAAAAGGAACAAAATGAATCTCTAGTAATCGACCTGAAAAAAAAGTTGCTATATGATTCATCTGAAAAAAAAAATTAATCTTAAAGCAGCTCACTGAGCTACAAGAGAACACAGCAAGAAAACAAAATGTTATAAGTAAAACAACATATTACCAAAATAATAATCTCTGCAAAGATATAAAATTCATTTAAAAAGTACCAAACAGAAATTCTGAAGCTGAACATACAATAGCTAAATTGAATATTTTAATAAAGAGCTCCAATAGCAGACTGATCAAGGAGAAAAATGAATAAATAAACTTGAAGATAGGGCATTTGAAACTATCCCTTCAAGGGAAACAAAAAGCAAAAATAGTGAAAAAGGTAAAGAGACAAAGAAACCCTATGAAACTAGTGGACCAAATCATAGGAATTTCAATTTAAGGAAAGAATGACTGAAAACTTCCAAATCTAGAAAGGAAAATGTATACACAGATTCACAAAGCCCCCCCCCCAAGTTCCAAATATGTGTTAAATCCAAATAAGTCTATATTGAGACAAATTATAGTCAAATGTTCAAAAGTCAAAGACAGAAAGAATTTTGAAAGCATCAAGAGAAAAACAACTCTTCATGTACAAGGGAAGTTCTATGAGCGTGTTAGTGATTTTTCAGTAGAAACCTTACAGGCCAGAAGAAAGTGAGATGATAAATGTGAAGTCCTAAAAGGAAAAAAAATATGTATATATATTGACCAAGAATACTATCCCTGGCAAAACTGTTCTTCAAAATGAAAGAGAGTTAAAGACTTTTCCAGACAAACAAAAACTGAGGAAGTATATGGCCATGGAACTATTAACAAGAAATTCCAAAAAGAGATTTTTTTAAAAAAGTTGAAATAAAAGGGTGCTAAGTAACAACACAAAAGCATATGAAAGTATAAAATTCACTAGGAAAAATGAATATTTAAACAAATATATGTATATTTGTTCCAGAATATTGCAATACTGAAATTACAGTTGAATTACTTTTAATTTTAGCATAAAAGTTAATAGATAAAACTATAAGGAATAACTATAATTACAAAAATTTGCTAAACTGCTGAGCATAGTGGCTCATAACTGTAATCTCAGCACTTTGGGAAGTTAAGATGGGATTACTTGAGCCCAGAAGCTTGAGACTAACCTGGGAAACAGAGTGAAACTCCATTTGAACAAAAAGTAAAATAAATAAATTACTGGATATGGTGGTATATGCTTGTATTCCCAGGTACTCAGGAGGCTGAGGTAGGAGGCTTGCTTGAGCTTGGTAGTTCAAGGTGCAGTGATTTATGATTGTACCACTGTCACTCTGGGTGACAGAGTGATACCATGTCTTTAAAATATTATAAATGACATAAAAATGCAAATTATAACATCAATAACATAAAGTGTGTAGAAAAAGAAGTGAAAGTGTAAATTGCTTTCCAGTAGTTAAAAGTAAATTGTCATTGGTTTATAATACACTGTAACGATGAAATATTTTTTGTATATCTCATGGTACTACAACAATACATACATAAAAGAAAAAGAGGAAAGACTCAAATGATATTTATACTACAAAACACAAAAGAAGACAGCAAGAGAGAAAAATAGAACCAGAAGAACAAGACAGATAGAAAACAATTAACAAAACAGAAGTAGTAAGTTCTCCTCTATCAATAATTACTTTAAATATAAATGAACTAAACTCCTCAGTCAAAAGACATTGTGCAGCTAAACAGATAATAAAATAACACCCAACCATATGCTGTCAACAGTGGGTTCACTTTAGACATTAGGAAGCATATACTTCAAGCGAGGTGATGGAAAAAAATATTCTATGAAAATGGTAAACAAAAGAGAGTAGGGATGTCTATACTTACATGAGACAAAATAGACTTTGTCAATTCGGCACCTGCTGTAGACACTGAAGCAGCCCTGCAACTTGGTTTCAGCCCCTCTCAACCATAAACCTGTGCAGTACTATTTGCCCAGGGACCTGCCCAGTAACCTGGAGGAAGACGTCCTAGGGACATGGAGGAAGCCACACTCATCTATGCACTTAATAATGGTCCTTCTCTCAGGAGACACTGCAACAGACATTAATTTTAGCAGCAGCCCTACAGAACAAGGTCCTGGAGACAGTCCAATCCTCTAAGGACCTAGGGAGGATCCGTACCTAATAGAGCCTCTGAAAACAAGTCCACAGACCATGGATCCAATGCAGATTCAGCAGCAGTCTCATGGCCTGTTTCAAATTTTACTGAACTGTGATTTCAAAAGTAATTCCATCTTAAAAATCTAACAAAAATTTTAACCTTCCAAAACCAGTCTATACAGCCTCAAATTGCTCTTTCAAATGCATGGATGCTAATGGAAGGCTACAAGGATCAGATAGAATAAAGCAACTTTACCTTACCAAAGGAAACTAATAAAGCTCCAATAACTGATCCACCTAAAATGGAGATCTATAAATTTTCCTGAAAGAAAATTCAAAATAATCATCTTAAACGAGCTCAATGAGATTCAACAAAATAAAGATAAACAACTAAATAAAATTAGAAGAACAATACATGGGTAAAATGAGAAGTTTAATAAAGAGATAGAAAACATAAAAAAAGAATTAAACAGAAATTCTGGAACTGAAGAATACTAGAATAGCTCTGAAAAATTCAATAGAAAGCGCCAACAGAAGACTCAATTATACAGCAGAAAAAAATAACAGTAAGGTCAAAGACAGGTAAATTGAAATTAGTCAATTTGAGGGGAGGAAAAAGAATAAAAATGAGTGGAAAATACATGAGAAGCCTATGGAATATCATCAAGTATATGAATATATAAATTATGGGAAACAAGAATCAAAAGAATGAAGAGGCACTCTACAGAATAAAAGAAAATATTTGCAAAACATATATCTGATAAGGGGTTTATTTTCAAAATATTTAAGGAATTTTTATAACTCATCAGCAAAGAAACACATAATCTAACTAAAAATGGGCAAAGAACTTAAAAAAATATTTCTTCAGATGAGCTAAATGAATGGCCAAAATATAATACACTGTAACGATGAAATATTTTTTGTATATCTCATGGTACTACAACAATACATACATAAAAGAAAAAGAGGAAAGACTCAAATGATATTTATACTACAAAACACAAAAGAAGACAGCAAGAGAGAAAAATAGAACCAGAAGAACAAGACAGATAGAAAACAATTAACAAAACAGAATCACAACTTCACAACTTCAAATAAAATCTTGAAAAGATTGTCACCATCATTAATTATAAAGGAAATGTATTGATGTCATCATTGACCCAGGAGTTATTTAGCATCATGCTGTTTAGTGTCCATGTCTTTGTGGGTTTGGGGGGGACTTTGTTGGTGTCAATGTTTATTTTTATTCCACTGTGGTCCAAGAAGGTGCATGGTAGAATTTCAGTCCTTTTAAATTTGCTTATACTTGATTTGTGTCCAATTATGTGGTCGATCTTAGAATATGTTCCATGTGGTGATGAGTAAAATGTGTATTCTGTGGTCTTTGGATGGAGTGTGCTATAGGTATCAATTAAGTCCATTTGGTCCAGAGTCTCATTGAGGTTCCGGATCTCCTTGCTGATTTTTTGTCCTGATGATCTGTCTAGGGTTGTGAGTGGTGTATTAAAGTCCCCAGTTATTATGGTGTTAGAGTCAATGTCTTTCTTTAGTTTTCCTAGAAGTTGCTTTATGAATGTTGGCGCACCTATGTAATAGCAAGAACCTGGAAACAGCCATGCTGCCCATCAAAAGAGGACTGGATTAAAAAAAATGTGGTACATATACATGATGGAATACTACGCAGCCATAAAAAAGAACAAAATCATGAATTTCGCAGCAACCTGGATGGAACTAGAGTCTATAATACTGAGTGAC